>NW_027186372.1:6089668-6235029 GCF_028583685.1 Petaurus breviceps papuanus
CTCCTCCTCCTCCTCTTTCTTCTTCATGAGACATAAACTCATTGGACTGTTAAGCCAGTCCTGGGTTACCTTCAATCAGTCAGGAACTTCCTGAAGTTGTCAATTTGTGGATGCTCCATCAATATCACTATCTTCAATTCAACAAACATTTCCTAATCCTGATTATGCAAATACTGTGCTGCATGTTGAGATACAGAAACAAGAACAGCACAGTGATTTCCCCCAAGATGTTTTGGGGTATTTTTTTCCCAAACACATCAAGCCCAACTCTTATTGGATATTGAATTTTGCCTTTCCAAGGAAGAAACTAACAAGAAAACCAAACAGATGTATAGGAAAACTTCAAATTACCTCAAAATTAGAATATTTGGACCTGACACAACAAATAATCAGAAAAGACACCTCCATTACTTAGATACAGTTTCACTACTAAGGTGAGGGCAGGGGCATAACAAAGTACAGAAGGAGGGAGCATCAAAAGCAAACTTTCCTACTCCCGAATTTCACCTGACATTAACACGTATGTACAAAAATATAGCAGCTCTTTTTGTGGTGGGAAAGAACTGGAAACTAAAGGTATACCCATCAATTAGGGTATTTCTTACTGAATTATTAATGTAATAAGATGACAAAAAGATAGTTTCAGAGAAATTTGGAAAGATTTGTATGAACTGATGTAAAGTGAAGTGAACAGAACCAAGAGAAAAATTTCTGAAGTAACAGCAACATTGTAATAATGAGCAACTTTGAAAGACTAAAGAATTTTGATCAATGCAATGACCATGATTCCAGAGGACTAAACCTGACAGAGAGGTGATGAACTCAGCATGCAAAATGAGACACATCTTTAGACATGGCCAATGGAGGAATTTGTTTTGTTTGTTTGTTACAAGTATTCTGTTTTCCTTTTTTTTTCAGTGTTGGGGGTCAGGGGAGAGGTGGAAGGGAAATAAAATACTTGTTAATTGAAAAATTGAATTTAAATAAAAAAAACCCAGCATCACTCAATATCTCTCCTGTATAGTCAGTAAGGGCAGAATTACACCTATACTTAAAGCATCTGTGGGGACTAGGGGATGAGGTGTGAGTTTAATGGGGGAGAGGTGAGGACCTTATTAATAGCATTATTCCACACCCAACTTGATTAACACTATCATGGCCCAATTTCTCGCCATAAGTCAAAGGGTATGAGTAACACGAAGTCTTCTTGTCCTCAGAAAAGATCCCAATCCACATGAGTCAAGGCACACAGTCTAGGGGAGATTAAATTAGCTGAAATTCTCCAGATTCAGTATAATAGAAATGGAAAGAACTTTAGAAGCTACATAGTCCAACTCTCTCCTTTTAAAGATGAGGAAACAGAGGTGTGGAGTGATTTGCCCAAAGCTACACAGGTAGCAAATAGCAGTCAGGATTTGAACCCAGGCCTTCTGCCTCTAAACCCAGGGTTCTTTCCAGTACACATGACCGTTAGTAAGGTTCATAGAATTCAGAATTTGAAGGAATCTGGCCCAACCCACTTGTTTTACAAATAGGGAAACTGATGCCCAGAAAAGCTGAGCAATGTTCAGTCACACAGCTTGGCTTTACATCTTTGTCCTTAGACTCCCCAGATTTTGTGCTATTGTAGAGTAGGTACTTGGGTTTTGTTTGAAACTCATCAGGTCACTGGAACTCTCCAAGAAATCAATTCGGTTCATTACAGTTATCCCTTCCACAATTGCAACTTTCCTCATTGCAGTTTTGATATATGGCTAGTTGGCATAAGAAATTAAAGAATATCTGGGGAGTTTTGTGGAAGCCCCAGACAACATGAGAAAGGCCAGCATGAAATACATTTCATATATATATGTATATAACACACATATACATATATGTATATATCTATGTATGTATATGTATATATATATAGTATTGTATAATATCAACCCAAATTTGACATTGTATAATATCAACTAAAATTTTTAAATAAGGTACTGTCTACACCCCATTAAAGAAAAAGAAAACATTCAGACTTCTTCTCTGGTATGAAAGGAGGGCCCAAAATTATACTCAGATATCCTAGATTGCTGATACACCGCTAACATTCCCCCCACCCCCACCCCCTTTGAGGTGGAAGGGATAACTGTGGACATCAAGCATTCACTAAGTGCCTCCTCTGAACCAGGCCGTGTGCTAGGGACCCGATAGTCCCTGACCTTAAGAAGTGTACAGCGTGTTGATTCACCAAACGTTAATTAAAGGTCTGCAATGCACATATCACTGTACTCAGCCTAGAAAGTCAAAAGACAAAAATAATGTGGTATAATGGAAAGAGTACCATCCCTGGAATCCAAGGAGCTGGGTTCTAATTCTACCTCTGATGATTACTACTTGTGTAACCTTGGACAGCTCTCTTCATCCCTCTGCTTCACCCGACCATGTATAAAATGAGGAGGGGAGGTGGGGTGTAGCATTCCAGGCGGCCTCCAAACTCCCTTCTAGTGTAAGCTCTATGATTCTTCCATCCTGCAATCTGAGGATAGTACTCCAAAAATAGGTTCTGTATAATGCAAAATAGATCATTATGGAAGCAAAGGAAAGATCCAGACAAAGTGCTCTCTTAGTTAAAACCACATCAAATGTTTTTCAGTCTCTGGGGGATCCTTCATTAGGCAAACAGTCTCCGGAGCAAGGCAAGGCCCATCGAGCCTCTCTTGCCAACAAAGAAAGGCTGGAGACGCCCACACTGAAGGCTCTGTCTCATGTCCTCAGGCCAGGCCAGAGTCACCCCACCACAGTTTGCCCAAGAGCTGAGCTCTTGAGCCAGGTGGCCCAGCTGTCCTGCCTCAATTGAGCTACCCAGCATCCTGTTCACTATTCACTTATTGAGGCCATCTGGCCTCTTATCTCTTAGATTTTTCCTCAATCATAAACGCACTGCTGAAGCCACCTTATGGTAGTTCCTTTTAAAGGGGCTGCATTGCCATTCTGTTTTAGATAAACACAGCTATCAAGCCTATTCATTCTATACCTTTGCTGCAGGATTTTTTAAAATTGTGTTTAATTCAGACAGCAGGGAGATTGTTCTTACGTACAGCAACAGCAGAAGTTTAACCCTGTGCTATCATTACATGGTCTCCTAGTCCAGTGCCTTTCCCCCTACTCTCTGTTGTCTTGTATTTAAAGAAATACCCATAGACTTTCACTCTTTCTCATGGCAGGTTCCTTTCTTCAGACTGAGTCTAATTTACTTCCCATTCCTGTCTTCTTCTTTAGACTTCCTCGGATATCAGCCTCCTCTAAGCCCTTGTCATGCCATGAATAGATTCATAATGACCTCTCAAGGATCCTCCCTGCCTTCCACCTCTCCGTTTTCTAATCCACCCTTCATACAGTCTGCCAAAGTAATCTTTCTAATCATGCCCAGTTCTAATCATCTCCCCTGCTGAGTGGCTCCTCAGCGTTTAGAATACGAGGTCCCAAATCATACATTTTGGTGGTTCTGAATCAGACTGGTTCAGATGAAAATGATGTTCAAGTGATTCTCAGTCCCCCTTCTTGGCCTCCCTGACCAGTCATTCCATCTTGCTCCAGGCACTTTCTCCAGCCACCCACAGCAAATTCCACAAATATACCAGGATCTTTTCCCTTCTCCCACCTTCCCAGCTATACACTGCTGCTTGGAGCCCTGGGATAACTCCATTCCCAGTATGAACCCCTATGGATAAAAATAAACTGCCTGAGCCCATTCCTCAGTGACTAAGGCACTCTATTATGAATATACCCAACATTCCCTCACCCTCCCAGTGATTCTTAACTTCTTAATCCTCCTGAACTTAAGCTCATCCATGTTCTACTCTAAAGCTACGTGGCCCTTCCATTACGGTCTCTGGAATGCCTGCTCTACAACTGACAAACTGACTTTCATCTTAAATCTTTTATTCTTTCTTGCTCTCTCCATCCTCTAACAGTCACTGACACCTGGTCCCTTCCTGATGATACAGCCCTCTGGTCACACTTTCCAACACTGGTTGCACTTTTACTTAAACCTCTGGTCAGGAAATTGTAATGCTCCTTACTTTCAATTGCCACTTGCAGATTTTCTCTCTACCGCCTTCACTCAGTAACCTCTCCTCCTTGGAGTTTTATTCAATTCATATTTATCAACAAACCAAGCTTCTGGTGTCCATTGTCTACAGAATTCCAGGATGCTCTCCTTTCTTTTGAAACGAGTTTAATGCCTGGCTCACAGACTTTCCAACCAATGGTTGCCCTCATACTAGAGGATGTTGATGTGCTTATATATACTTCAAACATCCTGACCTCCTGGTCTCCAACTTACTCAATTCCAAAGACCTCTTCTACCCCAGCTCAGCTACATAGACATAGTCAAAACCTTGATTTTACCATCACTTATAAATGTACACTTCCCTCTTTGTGAAGTCTCAGATTTCTGTATTTGATTATAATCTGTTGTCATTCTACCTTTCTACCTGCCTTGAAACCCCCAACCTGTTCATCCTCACCACAACCCTCTATCCTTCTACCCCTTAGTTTTTTTTCCCAGACCATTACTCCTATACTGGCTACACTTTCTTCCCTTTTCCATTTTAACCTTCTGGTCTGGGTAGCACAAATGCAGAGGAGGAGTGAAAATCTGCTTCTGCCCCTAGGCCCTATGCACTTGCTAGAAGGCTCTGCAGGTCCACAGTAAGAGAATTCTGCCACTATTCCTGTTCTCTGCTCAGTACACCGTCTCCTCAGGTTCCATCCCCTCTGGTTTCTTTCTTTGGTTCATAGCTATAGGTCCCATCCTCAGTCCATGCTGGATTCACAATCTGATTCTGGGGTCAGAGTTTTATTTCTATTTCCTGCCCAGGTAACAACTTCAGGCCCCATCATCACTCTGGTCACATTGATCCTTGCCCTGTTACACACCATAGCTTTCAACCCAGTCCCTATACTGGAAGATTCTACCCGGGACTTCTTCACAGAACCCCAGTACCAGTACAGGAAAGACTCTGAATAGTTCCCTCTCCTGATCTAGGCTGGAAAAATGACCCACCATGGTTTTACCTTGAATTTCCCAGTGACTACTTAGTTTGATGCTCTTTCTCAATCTTTTTTTTTTTTTGGTGTAGTCATGAGAAAGAGCTAGGCTGTACTATTTCCTCCTACACCATATCTTTCTGAAGTCCAACATCTTTAGTATGGCATTCAAAGCTTTCCATAATCTGACTCCAACCTTCCTTTGCAAATTTATTCGTGGCACATCTCCACGACTTTGTACACATAGCCAAGCTCTACTATTACTTTTCTTTGATCTTGTACTGTTATCTACCACCTCCAAACCTTTGTGCATAATATCCCTCCTATTCAAAGCCTTCCCTCCTTATGCCTGGAATGTACTGTACTGTTCCATCTCCATCTCCTGACACCCTCCCTTCCTTCCAGGCCTACCCAAGGGCCAGCTCTTTCATGCAGTTTTCCCTGATCTCCTACATGAGCCCACCTTCTCTGAACCTCTCAGGCTTCCCTTGTTTAGTCTTTCTCATACACTTCTGATTTTCTTCTTTATACAGATTTCTTATCCCTTTCCTTCTAAACTAGAAGCCCCTGAAGGACAAGGACTTTTCAACCCTTGTATCACCAGAGCTAGAACAGTGCCTTGTACACAGAAGGTGCTCGGTACATGTTTACCAATTTCTGAACTCAACTTAGTTTTTTATCTTTATATTCCAGCGTCTAGCCCAGAAACTAAATGTTTTTTGGTTGAATTGAATTTAGCATTTCTCTTTTGTTATCTCTTGATAACAACCTCTCTGCTATTTGCCCTTTTAATCTGACTCTTGGGAAATTAACCCAGTTTAAAGAAAATTACACAACATTGAATTGAGAAGAAGAAAAAAGAAGGTTCCTTTTGGAAAATGCATCCTTCTTTACCAAAACAAGGATAGCTGTGTCTCTTTTCTATTGTCTCAGCTACATTCAAGACTCCCACTGACATATGTGGGTGTACAGAGTGTAATCTATTTATTTCTATAGAGACAATCACCATGGTATTTAGATGCCTTGATCAGCTATTTTCACATTTAAAAAAAAAAGAGACAATAAGCAAGGAATGAACCATTTTTTGCCTTAATAGGGGGAGGAAGGACATAAACATTTATTAAGCACTTACTATGTGCTAGGCACTTTACAAATATTGTCTCATTTGATCCCCACAAAATCCTGGGAGGTAAGTATTACTATTACCCCAATTTTATAGAAGAAGAAACTAAAATAAGACAGAGGTTAAGTGACTTACCCAAGGTCAAACCACTTGGAAGTATCAGAGGCTGGATTTGAACTCATCTTCTGGACTCCAATCTACTGTACCACCTAGCTTCCTATTATTCTATCTACTCTAGTGGCAGGGCTACTAGAGTACATATAGTTGCTCAAGCCTATAATCACTTGTATATATTTTAGGGCAGTTGGGTGACATAGTGAATAGAGTGCTGGTCCCTGGAGTCAGAGGACCTGAGTTCAAATCCAGCCTCAGACTCTTACTAACCCTGTAACCTTGGGCTAGTCATTTAACCCTGTTAGCCTCCATTTCTTATCTGTGAAATAAGCTGAAGGAAACAGCAAACTATTCCGGTAGCTTTGACGAGAAGCCCCCAAATGGGGTCATAAAGAGGCAGACACGACTGAAATGATTGAACAGCAACTACAACAGCAGCAAGGAGGAGGCCAAGCAGAATAATGACTCTAGTATGACATCAACAAGGTACGGTAATGTCTGAATACAGAATCAGGAGATGGAGGCTCAAGCCTTTCCTTGGCCACTCACTGTGTGACGTTTAACGAATCACTTAAGAGGCAACATGTTATGACAGAAAGAGCCCTGGCTTTGGAGCCAGAGGATCTGGATTGGAATTCTGTTTTTTCATGGCCCTTATTATCTATCTGACCTTAGAGAGAATACTCAGCTTCTCTAGACCTCATCTCTAAAATGAGAGATGTTATGGGGAGGCTAGGTGGTTCAGTGAATAGAGTTAGGAGGACCAGAGTTCAAATGTGGCCTCAGACACTTAACTAGTCATGTGATCTTGGGCAAGTCACTTAACCCCAATTGCCCTGCCTTCCCCCCTCTGAAAAGCAAAAAAAAAAAAATGAAAGATGTTAGGCTGGATGCCCTTTAAGCACCTTTCCAGCTCTAAATCTCTTACCCTAAGAACTTGTTCTTTCTGGGCCTCAGTTCCCCTATCTATAATATGAATGGGTTAGGTTAGCTGATTTCTGAGACACCTTCCACTTCTATTTAACTTCAGAGAGCAACCTCAGTTGCCTTGACTTTGATTGTCCTCGATGTCCTTGCCTTGACCTTGACCTCGCCATGTGACCAGTCTGTCTTCTATTTCTACCATACCTTTCCCTGATAAGATCTTATACTCCTGCCCTTCAAAGTTCTTCATTGTTAATATGCTGCAGCCTGTTCATACTCCCCATGTTCCTCTCCATTTCCCTCTGTGTGATATTCATTTTCCATTCTTCACAGACTATTCTGATCCATGTCTTACAATCAGACAAAAAACAAAGCCAACCCACAGTAGAATATCGATGTTAAAAAGTTCATAGCCTCACAGATTTAGAGCTAGAAGGGACCTCAGGAGCTGTCTAATGCAATACCTTCATGTTCCAGGTCAGGAATCCCAATGTCGCCTTCTGAGTCAGATGGGTGGTAATGGTCAGGAGAAGCATATGAGCTCAGACCCTCTGATTGCCAAGGTAGTGAGTGGCCCAAGCTGCCTCCCGAAAAGCGAGACTTCATTTCTGGAAGAAGTTTGGGATCCTTCATGGAGCTCTGCAGTTTCCTAAAGGTGTTCCAGCCTGCATTCTTCCTTCATAATCAAAGTCTTTACAACATGGCAAAATTTGTTGGAATGTACACTCAGCTGTCAAGGTCTTTGAGGATAGGTTATTCTCTACTGTCCCATGATGAGGCATAAGAGTAGAACTTTGCTTAGGGTGAGCAGAAAGGCATATTTTAAACCTTAAAGCTCAAGTAGAAATGTGAATTATTCTTATCTTTTAAAATTTTAGGCCAGTCCAAGTGAATATACTCTACTAATTGGTTATATTTCTACAAAGAATCATAGAATATTTTGAACTGAGACCATAGAAAATATATGATCCAGTAGTTATGAACCTGAAATCTGTAAACTTTCTTTAAAATTTTTTTTGATAACTGCATTTCTGTTTCTGTTCTGTTTGATAACTGTATTTTATTTATATTGATACATTTTTATTTTATACATTTAAAAACATTATTCTACAAAGGGGTCCATAGGCTTCATCAGATTGTTAAAGGGGTCCATAATATACATAAAAAGATTAAGCACCCCTGCTCTAATCCAACCTGATAATTTTAAATTTAAGCAAATTGAAGGCCAGAGAAGTCAATGGATTGTTGAAAGTCATAGGTGATTCTATAAATATGTATTTCTGTGGTTATATAATAGTACTCAAAAACTTCAAAAACCAGTAATTTTGTCCCTCCCTTTCATAATTCAGGACAAAGTATTCCATGCCTTTGTAGATGGTTCTGTGAGTTTCTTTATCAGAAACAATGACATTGCAGGGTGGTCAATCCTTTGTTAATTAATTTCTCTGAACTGTATATTATACTGATGTTTAACCCATGTTTGCACCTCAGGCAAAGGCTAGGGCAGCCCTGACCAGACCTTAAATACAAGACCTAATGCCAAAAGGGGTAGGGTCCAGGACACAGGCTGTGACACAGAGCCAAGTGCATATTCCATGCGTGGGATAGCTTCAGGATGGACCTCATCCCCTATCATCTTGAGATTCTCTTAGTATGAGTTCAATAAGGTTCCTGAGGACCTAGAACTTTGGACTGAGATTCCTGACACTGATACTCACCAACTTTATAGTCTGGAGAGGGAACACCTCATCAATGCCAATATTCTTCACCATAGGACCTTGGAAGGTAAAGGGCCCAACCAATTTTTACTTCGAAACTTTTTTTTTTTGAGGTTCATTCTATTTACTTAAATTATACATATAACGTATGATATTACTGCTCTGCTCTACAGACTCCCAAGGCTGACAGTCTTAGTTTTCAACACAATCTCTATCTTCATGCCTGGGGACTTGATATATGTGAGTGTGTGCGTGTGTGCGTGTGTGCGTGTGTGTGCGTGTGTGTGTGTGTGTTGACAATCTTTCAAACGCCCTACCATCCTGATCTTGACTCTCATGTTTTATAGATTTATTCAATCTCAGCAACTCACAGGGATGGTCATAACTTATATCTCACCCTAAACCATAACCATGTTCAGTCTATAATTTTGAATTCTGAAATTCACTTTTCCTACAATTATCTCCTGCCTTTTCATCTTTCTGCTTCTTCCTAAATCTATTCTTTGTCCTCATACAACTTCCAGTCCTTCCATCCTTTCATGTTCTCCCAATCCTACAGTCAGCAGTGGATTGAGTGCTGGACCTGGAATTAAGAAGGCCTGAGTTCAAATCCAACCTCAGAAACTTACTAGTTGTGTGTCCCTGGGGAAGTTCCCTAACACTGTTGTCTGCCTCAGTTTCCTCACTTGCAGATTGGGAATAATTATTATACCTACCTCTCATGGTTGTTATAAAGCTCAAACAAGATAATATTTGCAAAGCATTTAGCATAGTGCCCGGCACATAGAAAACGTTTATAAATGCTGGCTCCCATCCTCTCTTTATAACTTTTATCTTATAGTTAACTAATGTAGTTATGCTAAATTAGGGTGCAGTTCACCCTTAATTTCATTATACCCCCATCCTACCACCATTCAGACCCTTTAATCATCAACCCACAATCTGCCTTCTCCTCTCCTACTCTCAAGCTGCTGAATGTTACTGAAGGAAGTCACACAAATATTTTGATTGGGTCTGCTACAAATTCTGTTTAATCTTAATTAAGCACTTATTGCTATACAGCAAAACCTTTTTTTTGCTTAATAGGTTTCCTACCTTATTCCCCCAGCAGCTGTTCCAAACCTTATCTTCTTTCTTCAAGTTCCCATCACCTTCTCTCTCAGCAAATACCTTCACTTCTACTTTATTGAAAAAAGAGGTCACCTGTCATAAATTCCCTCATCTCCCCTTCTCCACATTTAAAACGTCGACGTTTTTCCCATATTCTCTTTCTGTACTCTTCTCTAGGATGAAGAGAGAGCCCTTCTCCCTGCCAAGGCCAACCCTTTATACTTGCTTCTCATCCCTGCCAGGAGCTTGCCCCATGAATTGTCACCTCCTTCCTTCTCCCTGATTTTCCATTCCCCTCTATGTATTGACTCTTTTCTACAAACACACTCAAGCCTACTTCCTTGTCTGAACCTTTTGGTGCTTGCTGGCCAAGCCCCTTCTCGTGGTTACTCTCTTATTTTTTGGCTTTCATAACTGTTCTCTCTTAGTTCTCCTCCTTTTTGCCTGATCACTCTAAATCATATTTACTAGGTCATCATTCATCTCTTTTCCCCTGAGCAAAGATGGTCTCTTTGGCTCTCCCCCATGTCCTTTCTTCTTCTCTCTATACTTCATCCCACAGTGATGTCATCTGTTCTCTTGGGCTCAATTACATTAAGCTCGCACAGATGTCTCCCAAATCTATCCATTCAGTCCTAATCTTTCTCCCCAGCTCTGGTCACCAATAATCAATGGCCCATTGGACATCTCTCCGCGCGTATGTCCCACAGGCATCTCAACCTCAATATGTTTAAAATGGAACTCTATTATTTTACACGCCCCCTTCCCCAACCTGTTCTTCCTCCTAAATCCTCTATTTCTGTTGAGGGCATCATATTCCCAGAATCTTGGGATCATCCCTGCCTCTTCCCTCTCTCTCACTACCAAAATGCAATAAGTTGTCAAATCTTACCTATTCTACTTCTATAATATCTCTCACGTATGTTCTTTTCTCTACTTACACAGTCGTTTCCATTGTCTAGGCCTCTTATCTCCTCTTACCTAATTTACTGTATGTTAAAGGCTCCTAACTGACATCCCTGCTTCCTTTTCTTTCCTTTCCAATCTTTCCTTCGTACAACTGCCAGAACGATCTTTCTTAGGCACATATCTAACCATGTCACTCGCCTGCTCAAAAACCTTCGATGGATCCCCATTGCTTCTAGGATAAAACACAGAATTGTTAGCCTAACTTTTAAGATCCTCCACAAGCTGACTCCCACCTACTTTTCCAGGTTTCCTTGTATAGTAAACAAACAAACAGTTGCCAAACAGGGCAACTAGGTTTCTGCCCAGAATTGACACTTTCTCTCCTGTCTTCATACACTCACGCCCCTCACCCCTCAATGTCTAGAACGCCCTTCCTCAGCTCTGCCTCTAAGAATCCTGTCATCTTTCAGAAGCTTGACTCAGGTGCCACCTCCTACCTGAAGCCTTCCTTGATAGCCTTGTTGTTAGTACCTTTTCCCTCTGTAAATGACCTTGTCTGTATTATTTGTGCATGTTTCAAGTAGGTTTCTGTGCAGTCTGATGTAACATATTGAAGACAAAAATTAAATGCCTCTCTTAGTACGCGTTGCTCTTCCCATAGTGCCCAACACATCATAAGAGCTCAATAAACATTTGCATTTCTGAATCGTCTAGAGCAGAGGTGGGGAACCTGTGGCCTCAAGGCCGCATGTGGCCCTCTAGGTCCTAAGTGAGGTTCTTTGACTGAATCCAAACCCAAAAGGATTTGTTCTGTGAAGTTGGGACTCACACTTGAGGGCCCAGAGGGCCACATGCAGACTTAAGGCTGCAGGTTCCCCACCCCAGCTCCAGATTGCCTGTCTCAGAGGTCGCTTCTGACTCTAAGATTCTATGTGGTCCCTTGGTTCAGTCCATACTAGGTCCTTGTAGGGCCTGTGAGAGTTTCGAGAACGTCCTCTCTTCTCACATGGCCTCCAAGTCAAAGTTACCTCCATGGTCATACTGAGGGGGACTTTAATGGACGATTGCAGTAACCAATGAATACTATTGGCAAGAAGGTTCAGTTTCCCTTCCTCCTCATATCAGTCTCTTTTCTTCCCTCTTCACCCTGACTGAGATACTAACAGGCTGAGCATTATATTGGAAAATCCTTTTTTTCTTAATAAATGAAGACGCTGAGGCAAACAGTGACAGATCCAGGATTCAAAAATCATGTATTGCAACTACAGATTCAGTGCTTTTCCCATTACACAGTGATCTATAAAAGGCATTTCTGACCATTAGAAATTAGAGTGGTGAAAATGCATAAAAGCCATAGATGTTAACATGGTAGCCCTTTGGTGTCCATGAATAATTCAGCAGGTGCTGCTGCAGTTAGCCCCTCATGGGCTTTTTGAGACTTCCTTGGTTTAGCTAGTAAATAACATATATGTCGAATTCAAATATACTCATGGCCCTGTACATTCCCAGGGCCCTAATTAACCCCAGAGGTTTTGAGCAATGCTGACTTCAGTATGTAGTGGATTAGCCAGAATGGATAAAGGAAAGATGAGAAAGGTGAATAAACTATGACTTTATCATAGATTCTCAATCAAGCAATCATTATCAAGAATTTATTCAGTACCTGCTGCATCAAATACTATGTGCCAGTTTATGTAGGGGCAAACACATTGCATCTGGAGGTGGAAAGTGTTTAAATCAACTCTGGTAGTGACCTTGGCTAAGTCATTTAACCTTTTGTGCCCTCATTTTCTTCATTCCTCAACAAAACAAAACAAAACAAAAAACAAGGAAGGTGGATTTGGGGATTCCTAAATTCCTTCCTAACTCAAAAGACTGATTCTCTGGAAGGTCCCACTCCCCGCCCCCCCATACACACAATGACAACATAATAAGATCATTTTTCTCTCTGCTATGGGCTGATGGAAACCCTGAGAATAGACATGAAACACAGTAAATTTGAGAATTAAAAGGGGTTATAGAAAGATGGAGAGAGGAAACAGAAGAGGAAGAGGAGAGGAAGATAGGGACAGAAAGGTTCAGAGAAAGACATGCAGAGAGACATAAAAACAAAGAAGAGAAAAGAGATAGAGAAAGGCAGAGATGAAGCCAGACACACACACACACACACAGTTTCAAGCTGTCATTCTTCCTCACCCTGGGACTTGCCTGCTAGAGGCTCACATTGCTGGCATAGCAGTTCTGGAAGAAACCTTGTCCTCTGGAGATCCGATTACACTATGATGGCACTCACTGTCTGAGCAAAGTCAGCTCAGCCATCCTCAGAGGTCAAACTTTGGCTTTCTAGACATTCTTGTCTGAAAATGTGTGAGCTGGCAATGGCAACATCCAGAGGCTTACCCAGCCAAATGGCAGCTTTGGTCATCTGACCTGTGGCCGCACTGCTCACTTTTTGACTCTTGCTGTTTGGGGGAAGGTTCATAGGAATAGAAAAGCTGATCAACCTTACATGTAATCCAAAGTATGTATGTGTGTGTATGTGTACATATATATGGAATGAATATATATATTATATAAACTATATAAATTTATATACTTATATATCATATGTAAACTATATATGCAAAACTTATATATGTGTATATATATTTATCCACATTTAAACACCTACACACATATACAACACAAAAATATATATAAATATGTGTCTATATCTATATATACCTATGGATATTTATGTATCTATGTTTGTATGTATGTCAATATATATGCATATTTCTTTGACAAGATCTCAAGCAGGTCTGCTTTTAATTCAAAAAGCTAAGTAGATAATGAAGAAGATTCATCCTGTCTGTGCTTGATTCATTCTCATCACTAGTCAGATACATATTTTGAACATTTATTTCATGCTGAGAAAAAATTTCCAAGATGAGCTTTTTCATTCTAATGGGATTTTTTTTTAAATTAAAGGGGGTGGGGAGGAAGACTCTGTCCTTGGTCCTAGTCTCTTCTGTCTGTATGTGCTTTCTCTTGATGAGCTCATCTACTCCCATGGATTCAATAATCACCTTTTTGCTCTGTCTGACTCAGTCTGGGATTTTTTATCCGTCTCATCCAGCGTGGCACAGCGAATGCTTTATGACTCCCAAATCTCCATTTCTCACCCCGGTCTCTTGTCAGAACTCCAGTTACCCAAATCTAACTGCCCGACAGATATAACCACATGGATGTTCTTTCAGCATTTCAGAGATGAAATGTCCCACGTTGGAATGGTCATTGCCTTCCCCAACTCTGTAACCTCCCCCTCTTACCAGCTTTCCTATCTCTGTTGACTATATCACTAACATTATAGTCCCCTCAGTTATCTTTGACATTTCCTTCTTCCTTACCCCCCACTGCATTTCTAATCAGTTGCCAAACCCTCTTAATTTTACCTCTGCAGTAATGTTCATACTTCTAACCTTCTTTTCACTCATATGGCCTCTATCCCAATTCAGGCCCTTGTAATGCTAACCTAAGTGGTCTCCCTGCTTCCAGTCTTCTCTCCTTTCTTTAATTCATCCATCACAGAGTTACCAAATTAGTTTTCCTAATGCATAGTTCTGACCATGTCACCAATACCCCCTCCTAAGCCTTGTCTGGATCTTTATTTCTTCTAGAATAAAAGGCTGGCTCCTTAACCTGACTTTTAAATTCTCTATAACTTTGTCCCAACTATTTTTCAAGCATACTTCACATTATTTGCCCTTCAAACACTTTTCCATTCTAGTCAACTGGATTACTTACTATTCCTGTATACCAATCTGGGGTCTGTGAGCCTCTGAGAATTAATAATAGTTTATATTTACATACTCTGCTTTAAGTCTTGCAAAGCTTTTTACATGTGCTAACTTATTTGGTTCCCACAACTCTGTGAGGAACTAGAGGTATAATTATGTCCATGTTATAGCTGAGGAAATAAACTCAGAGTAGTTACCAGCTTACCCAGGGTCACACAGCTAACAAGTGTCAGAGACAGAATTTGAACCCAAATCTTTCTGAGTTCAGATCCTATTATCTTTGTCAGCACTGTATCAGAGTCCACAAATATCAAACCTGTATTAGTTAGGGATAGGGTCATATAGCTAAATAAGTATCAGAGGCAGGATTTAAACCCTGATCTCTCTTGATTCCAAGATGAGTCTTCCTCTCATTGTACCAAAGTGCCTCATTCTCATAGGTTTTCCAGTATGCTTGGAGTGACCTCCCTCCTCATCGCCAATTCATTCTTCCTTCAAGGCCCAACTCAGATACTACCTCCTCCATCAAGTCTTCCTTCAAGCATTCTGCTGAAGGTGGGCTCCTCCTCTTGCGGATCATTATTGTCTCAGTCTCTCCTAATATGAGATGGTAGGCACATGGTCAGATGATCAGATGGAAGGCCCCACTTCATTCACAACTCCTTTTCCCTACAGAAACTGGAGATTAGACAAGAAAAGGATATAGCTAGAGTTGGAAGTTGAATCTGCACAGTAGAGAAAGAAGTCCCACTCCCCACCAATTTTTCTATTCCTTTTCCTTCAAAAGACAGTTGCAGCAGGAGATGGAAGACATGAAGTCAAAGGAGAGGCTGTTCTTCTTTGCACTGGTGGGTTTCCACACCCAGGTTGGGAGTTCAGGCTATCGTTGCCTTGTGCTGGTACAGATGGAAGTCATTGCTTTGAAGCCAAAGGAAGACAGCCGGTGGGGCATCTTCCCATAGCTGACACTCCTGAGCCCAGCAGGAGATGGAAGGCACGAGGTACCGCAGGGTCTGAGGCCCATGTGGCCCCTCTTCTCACCAGAGGAGGCTGGCTATGAAGGGGAAGCAGGAACTGGGAGTGTTTATCCTACACAGAATTCCATCTTCTGACTCCATGCCTTTGTATGAACTGTCTCTTATGCCTAGAATGTGTTCTCTCCTCACTTCTTCCTCTGAGAGTCCTCTTATATGAAGCCTTTCCTAATGTCCCTCGCCTGCTTTGCCTTCCCACCCACAAGAAATTTACCTTGTTTTTATAATATAACTGAGGTTTTACAAAGAGGGATATTTACTTCAAAAATAATCACAAATATACAAAGACAGTTCTCCCAACCCATGAGAGGCATAATCCCTTTACCCTCCTGTTCCATCTCAGTGTCTATGCAGGGGAAGCAGATTAGGTTCATAACTTAGCTTGGCAGACTTGGAGCACAGTCTCAGCTTCAAGTTCAAAATGTCCCCTGGGGCATAAGTCCCAGGCACCCTGGATTCTCTGGGCTTCCATGCTAAGATGACTGGCTGCTGCTCCAGCTCACTTGCAATCCTGCCTCCAAGGTCACTGGATCTCAAACTCCTGGTCCTGTTGGGTTCCTCTGAGGCTCCTGAAAGTGAGCACAAGTAAAAGAAAGTAGAAACAAACACCCTCAGACCCATTTCTCAAAGCCTGGATAAAAGAAAAAGAGAAAGAGAAGGGAATTCTTCTCCATTCAATACAGTTCATGTCCACACAGAGTACAGTAGCTAGAAGCACAGTTGAAATACTGACCCGAAGAGAGGAACCAGCTCAATCTCACCCATTTCAAAGACGCAGACAGCTAGTCAAAGAAGACCACTCTATGTGGTCATAACACAGTGGGCTCCATCTTGGGCAAACTAAGTATGCTCAAAAGCATGTTAGAAATTTATTGTGCGTATTGTGTGTATAATGTATGTATTTGTATGTGTGATCATGCAAGACATATTTCCATGTTAGTCATGTTAGGAAAGAAAGCACAGAGCCCTCCCCCCCCCCAAAAAAGAAACTCAAGTAAAATAAAGAAAGTTTTCAATCTGCATTCAGACTACATCAGTTCTCTCTCTGGAGATAGAGAGCATTTCTTCATCTAGTCCTTTGGAATTATCTTGGATCATTGACTTGTTGAGAACAGCTAAGTCATTCATAATTGATCATCATACAATATTGCTGTTACCATGTACAATGTCCTTTGGTTCTTCTCAATTTACTTTGTATCAGTTCATATAAGTCTTCTAAGAGTTTTCTGAAACCATTGCACTTACTAATAATATTCCATCCTAATAGTATAACACAACTTATTCAACCATTCCCCAATTGATGAGGTTCCCTCAATTTCCAATTCTTTGTCACCACAAAAACAGCTGCTGCAATTTGTGTACGTGTCTTTTCCTTTTTCTTTGATGTATTTAGAATATAGACCTAGCGGTTGTATGCTGGGTCGAAGGACATAAATAATTTTATAGGCTTTTGGGCATAGTTCCAAACTGTTCTCCAGAACGCCTGGACCAGCTCACAACTCTACCACCAGAGCATTAGTCTCCCTATTTGTCCACATTCCTTCTAGCCTTCATCCTTTCCCTCTTTTTCTCATGCTACCCAATCTGATGAGTATGAGGTAAGATTTCAGAGTTTCTTTAATTTTCATTTTTCTAATAGTGATTTAGAACATATTTTGTATACATTTATATGTGTACATATTGTCTCCCCCATTAGGATATAAGTTCCTTTCCTTCACTGTATGTGTATTCCCAGTGCCAAGCACAGGGCCTAGCCCATGCTGGGTAAATAATAAATGCCGATTCATTTCCTCCTCTGAAGATGGAGACTCTAAAGCTTGCACTTTCTACCTCATGGGCTGCTATGTGGGAAGGTCTTTCTGAATCCTAAAGCCTTACAAACATAGGAAGAATTATTCACACACATTTTTCTTTGGTTAGAACTTCAGCTGTGCCTTCCTTTTTCTCTTTTTGATTTTCAAAATATCCATGGATGATTTCGTCACCTACGGTACTTCCTGTTCCTATTTTATTACTTCTCCTCTCCTGCTTGACTCTGGTTGGAAATGCTATCAAAAAAGAAGAAAATGTTGGAATCACTCCTGAGAGCTTGTCTGGATGTTTTCAGGATAGGTTAGGTTTTGCTGTCTTGAGGGGTCAAAGCAAGGCAGTTAAAGCACTCAGGCTTTAAGGACCTCTCTGTGTGGATGGAATCTCTCAACCTTGTCTTCCATGATTCCAGCTCCATCAGTAATAGCATCAGCTGTTCTTCTTAAGTGCCTTTCAGCCAGAATATTACAGATCCATCTCCTAAATGCAAAAACTATTAGAGAATGAAGGAATATTGGAGACAATCTAGTCAATCAATACCCTCATTTTACAGAAGAGGAAACTGAGGCTTCAAGTGTGCTGGGTAACTTATATAAGAATAGAAGAGACTGAAGTAAGTTATTCCCCATCAATAGAAAAAGAGAACAGAGGACAGCATAGCTTCAATCCTTCTTAATGGTCATAATAACCACTATTATAACCGAGATTTATATAACATTTTATGGTTTTGCAAATCAGCCAATTTACCAGCAAGCAGGCACTCTTCTAAGTATTGGGTATAGACAAAAATGAGATAGTCTCTGATTTCAAAAAGCTTACATTCTACAGCACTTTACAATCACTGTTTCATCTTATCTTCCCAATAACTCTGTGGGAGAGAGAGGTGTTATTATCTCCATTTTCCATATGAGAAAATTAAAGCACAAAGAGGTTTTTCAGAATTACCATCAATTCATGTTTATATAACACATCAACATTATAATATGCCTTTTCTCGCAGCAACCTTATGAAGACATAAAAGTATTATTGTTCCTACTTTGTAGAAAAGGAAAAGGGAGGCTCAGTGGGTTAAACGAGATGAGCAGGATCCCACCCCTGGAATCCATAGTTGGAAGGAACCTTAGAGGTCATCTAGTCATAGAATTATAGGATAATAGATTTTGAGTTGGAAGAGATTTTAGAGATCATGGTGTCCAACCACCTCATCTTACAGATAGGAAACTAAGGCCCAGAAAATTTTAAATAACTTATTCAAAGTCACCCAGCTGGTAAGTATCTTAAGCAAGATTCCAGTCCAAGTTTTTGTGATTCCAAATCCATTGCCCTCTTTAAAGCATCACCTTGCCTTCAACATGCTTTAATTTAAAAAAAAAATGAGGAAGCTGATTTTCAAAGAAAGAAAGTGACTTGTCTAATGTGATACAATTAGTAAGAGACTGAGCAGCAATTCAACCTACATCTTCTGTCTCCAAAGCCCGTGTCCTTTCCCCTGCATATCACTGCCTCCCCCTAAGAGCAACCCCATGTTGAGAAGAGGTGGCTGCTCATCTGTTTGCCGTTCTTTCCGGCTGTCACTCCAGTAACTATTGTTCCTGAAATTGTTTCCCCTGATTAAATTATTGAGGTTTGAAGGCATAAGGGACCTCCTTCCCCTCCTACTGCTATTTCTGATTGGTTAGCCCCAGGAGACTGCAGAGAGGGCAGAGGAAAGGAAGCAGAGGGCAGTGAGGAGGTTTCAGGTTCCTGTAAACAGCTAAACAAAGTCCTACTCAATAGCATCTGACTCTTATGGAAACATGAGCCTTTCTTTTTGCCTTTCAAAGCAGAGGGCTGTCATTCATTCCTGCCTCTGGTCATCAGGACCTGTGACTTATTTGTTCATGACAGTTTTTACAGGACATCTCCTTTGATCTTCCAGTTGGCTAAGTTGTGACACTCAACAGCATAGTGCCATAAAAAGTACACTGGATCTGGAGTTAAAAGATTTGGATTCAAGTCCTGACTCAACTCCTTTCCTGCGTATCTTGGATACCTGCATATCCTGAGGCAACACACTTCTACCCCCATCAATAAAACGGAAGGGTTGGACTAGATGACATCTAAGTTCTCAATGAAGGCTAAATCCTAAGAGCAAGGGACACCAGATTGTTTTAGGAGCACAGTGTTCCATTACAATCATATACCATAATTTTTTCAGCCATTCCCCAATTGATGGGCATTCTTTCAATTTCCAATTTTTTTGCCGCCACAAACAGAGCTACTATAAATATGTTTATGCATATAGGTCCTTTTGTTTTTTTTTTTAATCTCTGATATACAGGTCAAAAGCTAGAAGGGACCCTCAGAGGCCATCTAGTTCAATCCCTCCCCCTCCCTATTTTACAGATTCCAACACTGAGGTACATTGATGTTATTCAAGGCCATATAGTGAATGATCATCAAAGAACAGTTAGTCCTGGAACTATTGCTTATTAACTCTGTGCCACTGGGCAAATCACAAGATCTTAGAACCATAAGAGGCTTTTCACAATCATATAGATTATTTTACAGAGGAGAAAACTGAGGTCCAGAGAAAAATCATTTATGTATGTCATAGGATCCTAATTAAAGAACCTTAGAGATCGTATTATCAAAGCTAAAATAAGAGTTGTATTATATGATCTATATGGTCCCTTCTAGCTCTAAATGGATGATCCTATAAATCCTCCCATTTTGCAAATCAGAGAAGTTATGCCCAGAGAGGGGAAGAGACTTGCTCAAGGTCATACAGGTAGCAGGTAGCAGAATTGGGATTTGAAGACAAAATCTCTGAGCAGTGTTCCTTCTAATATGCTTTAAGTCTCAATTGAAATCCCACCTCCTAAAGCAAGTCTCCAAACCCTGTCAAATCCAGTGCCTTCCCTCAGTTAATTCTTTCCTATTTATTCTGTATATAGCTTGCTTTGTAAATATTTGTTTTCATGTAGTCTCCTCCATTGGAACATAAGTTCTTTGAGGATAAGAATTGTCTTTTGCCTGTTTTTTTGTATTCTCAGCCCTTACTACAATGCCTAGCAAATAGCAGACTCTTTGAAAAAAAAATTTTAATTATATTAATTTTTCCAATTATGGGTAAAAACAATTTTTGACATTAATTTAAAATATTTTGAGTTCTAAATTCTTTCGCTTTTTCTGTCTCTTGTGCCCTTGTTGAGAAGCCAAGCAATTCAATACAGGTTATATGTGTACAAAAATGCAAAACATATTTACATATCTGTCATGTTGTGAAAGGAAATGTAGGGGCAGCGAGGTGGCACAGGAATAGAGCACCGGCCCTGGAGTCAGGAGGACCTGAGTTCAAATTCGGCCTCAGACACTTAACACAAAAACTAGCTGTGTGACCTTGGGCAAGTCACTTAACCCCAATTGCCCTCCAAAAGAAGAAAGGTAATGTAGACAAAAAAAAAAAATACCCAAATTCACACACAAAAAAATAAAGTAAAAAACAGAGTGCTTTGATCTACATTCAGACTCCATCAGTTCTTTATCTGGAGGTAGATAGCATTTTTCATCATAAGTCTTTTAGAATTGTCTAGGATCATCGTCATTGCTGAGAATAGTTGTCATTCACAGTTGATCATTATACAATATTGCTGTTACTGCAAACAATGTTCTCTTGGTTCTCCTCACTTCACTTTGTATTAGTTCATGTAAGTCTCTTCAGGTTTTTCTGAAAGATCCTGCTCATCATTTCTTATAGCACAAAAGTGTTCCATTACAATAATATACCACAATGTGTTCAGTTGTTCCCCAATTGATGAGCATCCTTTCAATTTCCAATTCTTTACCACCACAAACAGAGCTAATATAAATATGTTTATGCATATAGATCTCTTTGCTTTTTTAAATCTCTTTGGTATATAGATCTAGTAGTGGTATTGCTAGATTAAAAGGTTATGTGCAGTTTTATAGCCCTTTGGGTATAGTTTCAAATTGCTCTCCAGAATGGTTTGATTAGTTCACAACTCCACCAACAGTGCATTAGTGTCCAAGTTTTCCCCTATCCTCTCCAATATTTGTCAATTTATTTTTCTGTTATATTAGCAAATCTATAGGTGTGAGGTGGTACCTCAGAGTTGTTTTGACTTGCATTTATCTAATCAATTGTGAATTAGATCATTTTTATATGCCTGTATATATAGTATGACCATCTATCAGTTGGGGAATGACCCATACGTCTTATAAATTTGATTCCATTCTCTATATATTTGATAATTGAGGTTTTTATCAAAGAAATTTGCTGTAATTTTTTTATTTTCTTTTATTCTAATTTTGCTTCATTGTTTCCATTTATGCAAAACTTTTTACATTTAAAGTAATTGAAATTATCTTCTTTATATCCTGTAATGTTCTCTATTGCTCATTTGGACATAAATTCTTCCCTTATCCATAGATCTGACAGGTAAACTATGCCATTTTCCCTTAATTTGCTTATTATTGCTATTACTTATCATCTTTTATGTTTAAATAATGCATCCATTTTGACCTTATCTTGGTAATTGGTTAATCTGTTCTTAAATTATGCCAAACTGCTTTCCAGTTTTCCCAGAAGTTTGTACTCAAATAGTGAGTTTTTGCACCCAAAACTTGAATCTTTGAGTTTATAAAACACTAGATTACTTTGGTCATTTACTACTATGTATTATTATTTATTTAATCTATTCCATTGATCCACTTCCCTATTCCTTAGCCAGTCCAGATTGTTTTGACGATTACTGCTTTGTAATATAGTGAGATCTGGTATAACTGGGCCACCTTTCTTCACATTATTTTTTTTTTTAATTTACTGATCCAGATGAATTTTACAATTATTTTTCTAGGTCTATGAAATAACTTGTGGTAGTTTGGTATGGCATGAATAAGTAAACTAATTTAGGTAGAACCATCATTTTTTATTATATTAGCTTGGCCTACACATGAGCAATTGATATTTTTCTGATTGTTTAGACCTATGGGAAAGGTGTTTTATAATTGTGTTCATCTAGTTACTGGAATTCTATTGGTAGTATTATGCAATACTCCCAAGTATTTTATATTTCTGCTGTGATTTTAAATGGAATTTCTCTATTTCTTGCTGCTGTATTTTTGTTTTAAAGTAATATATAGAAATGATGATGTATATAGATTTATTTTATATCCTACAACTTTGCTAAAATTGTTAATTATTTCAACTAGTTTTTTAGTTGATTCTCTAGGGTTCTCTCTATATACCATTGTATCATCTACAAAGAGTGATAGTTTTGTTTCCTTGTTGCCTATTCTAATTCCTTCAATTTCTCTTTTTTCTCCTATTACTATAGTTAGCATTTCTAGTACAACATTGAAGTGATAATAGGCACCCTTACTTCACCCCTGATCTTATTGGAAAGGATTCTAGTTTATTCTCATTACAAATAATGTTTGCTGATGATTTTAGAAAGATACTACTTATTTTAGGAAAGCTCCATTTATTCCCATACTTCCTAGTGTTTTTAATAGGAATAACTGTATTTTGTCAAAAAGCTTTTTCTAGATCTATTGAAATAATTATACAATTTTTGTTTTGGTTTTGTTATTGATATGGTCAATTATGCTGATAGTTTTCCTAATATTGAACCAGCCCTACATTCCTGACATGAGCCTCACCAGGTCATAGCATATTATCTTTATAATATATTGCTATACTCTCCTTGCTAGTATTTTATTAAAAATTTTTGCATCAGGGTGGCCAGGTGGTGTAGTGAATAAGAGCACAGGCCCCGGAGTTTGGAGACCCAGGATTGGTTCCAGCCTCAGATACTTAGCACCCACACAAAATAACTGGCCATGTAACCCTGAGCAAGTTATTGAACCCCAATTGCTTAAAAAAAATTTTGCATCAATATTCATTAGGGATATTGCTCTATAGTTTTCCTCCTCTGTTTTTTACTCTCCCTGGTTGAGGCATCCAAATTATATTTATGTCATAAAAGAGATGTATTTTTCCAAATAGTTTATATAGTACTGAAATTACTTATTCTTTAAATGTTTGATAGAATTCACTTGTGAATCTATCTGATGCTGGGGTTTTTTTCTTAGGGAGGTCATTGATAGCTTGTTCAATTTCTTTTTCTAAGATAGGATTGTTTAAATATTCTATTTCCTATTCTGTTAACCTAAGCAACTTATATTTTTGTAAACATTAATCCATTTCACCTAGATCTTCAGATTTATTGGCATATAATTGGGCAAAATAGTTCCTAATAATTGCTATAATTTCCTCTTCATTGGTGGTGAATTTACCCTTTTCCTTTTTGATACTAGTAATTTGATTTTCTTCTATCTTATTTTTTAATCAAATTAACCAATGGTTTATCTATTTTATTGGACTTTTTTTCATAAAACCAGCTCATAGTTATATTTATTAGTTCATTGGTTTTCTTATTTTCCATTTTATTGTTGTTTATTGTTATCCTCTAAATTTTGGTATATTGTTTCATTGTTGTTATCTTTACTATTGATTGTTTTTATGAATTGTTCTTTGACCTACATATATTTTCAAATTAGATTATTTAGCTCCAATTAATTTTTAATCAACCTTTCCATGACCTTTTATTGAATGCAATTTTTATTGCATAATAATCTGAAAAGAATGTATTTAATATTTCTACCTTTCTGCATTTGGTTCTGAGGTTTTTATGACCTAATATATGGCCACTTTTTATGTAGGTATCATGGACAATTGAGAAAAAAGTATATTTTTTTCTATTCCTATTCAATTTCCTCCAGAGGTCTATAATATCTAAATTTATAAAATTCTATCCATTTCCTCAACTTCTTTCTTCTTTGTTTTGTGATTAGATTTATATAGATATGAGGAGAAAGTTGAGGTTCCCATACTGTCCCTACTATAACTCATTTAACATTTCTTTCTTGTTTACCTTTTTTTTTATCAAATGCTTCATTAACTTCTAGTTTACATCATTCATTTCCACAAGATTTTGAGTTACAAATTTTCTCCCCGTTTTCCCCCTACCCACTACCCCAAAATAGCAGTCCCACAGGCTATCCCCTCCTCCAATCTGCTCTCTCCCATATCTTCTCCCATACACCCTCCGACGTTCCAGTAGGGCATGGTGGATTTCTATGGCCCAGTGCCTGTATATCTAATTTCCCAGTTACATGTAAAATAATATTAGTAATAGCATATATATATATATATATACATATATATTTAAACATTTGATTTTAAAACTTTGAATTCCAGATTCATTCCCTTCCTCCCTTGTCACCCACCCTTTCTGGGAAGATAAGCAATTCAGTATAGGTTGTATGTGTGTAGCTATACGAAACATTTCCATAGTGGAAATATTGTAAAAGACTGACTATATTTCCCTCACTTCTATCCCACCTCCCACTTGCTCTATTCTCTACTTTGATACTGTCCCTTTTCAAAGGTGGGTGCTTCCAACTTCCCTTCCCCCCCAGACTGCCCTCCCTTCCATCGTTCCCCCTCTCATCCCCTTCCCTCCTATTTTCCTTTAGGGTGAGATACCCTATTTAGTGTGCATGTCATTCCCTCCCTAAGTCAAATTCAATTAAAATAAGGTTGACCCATTTCCTTTTACCTTCCTGTTCTTCCCCTCCCTTGTAACCATTTTCTCTTGCTTCTTCTATATGAGATAGTTTACCCCATTCTGTCTCTCACCATCTCCATTCATTATATTCTGCTCTCATCTCTTAATTTCACTTTTTAAGTATCATCCCTTTCTGTTAAATTGGTCTTGTGCCCTCTATCTATGTATACCTGTGAACATATATACACACATTCACATATGTATTCATATGCTCATATACCCTCCCATATAGACATATGTATGTATGTATGTATATACACACACACACGTTTCTCTTTCCATCAACTATTCTAATACTAAGAAAAGTTTCATAAGTTACAATGATCATTTTTCCATATGTAGGGATATGAACAGTTCGACTTTGATAAGTTCTTTATGATTTCTTTTCCCTGTTTACCTTCTCATGCTTCTCTTGCTTCTTGTATCTGAATGTCAAATATTCTATTCAGCTCTGGTTTTTTCATCAAGAATGCTTGAAAGTCCTCTATTCCACTGAATGACCATATTTTCCCCTGGACTATGATATTCAGTTTTACTGGGTAGGTGATTCTTGGTTTTAATCCCAGCTCCTTTGACCTCCAGAATATCCTACTCCAAGCCCTTTGATCCCTCAGTGTAGAAGCTGCCAGATCCTGGGTTATCCTGATTGTGTTTCCACAATATTCAAATTGTTTCTTCCTGGCTGCTTGTAATATTCTCTCCTTGATCTGGGAATTCCAGAACCTGGCTATAATATTCCTAGGAGTTTTCTTTTGGGGATCTTTTTCAGGAGGTGATTGGTGTATTCTTTCAACCTCTATTTTTCCCTCTGGCTCTAAAACATCAAGGCAGTTTTCTTTAAGAATTTCTTGGAGGATGATTTCTAGGTCCTTTCTTTGATCATGGCTTTCATATAGTCCAATAATTTTTAAATTATCTCTCCTGGATCTATTTTCCAGGTCAGTGGTTTTTCCCATGAGATATTTCACATTGCCTTCTATTCTTTCATTTGTTTGGATCTGTTTAACAGCATCTTGACTTCTCATAAAGTCATTAGCTTCCATTTGCTCCAATCTAATTCTGAAGCAATGATTCTCCTCATTGAGCTTTTGAGATTCTTTTTCCATCTGGCAAATTCGCCTTTTTAAGGTATTCTTTTCTTCATTGCCTTTTTGAGTCTCTTTTGACATTTGAGTCAGTCTGTTTTTTAAGGTGTTATTTTCTTCAGTCAGGGTGTTGACTCTCATTTCATAATTTTCTTGAATCATTCTCCTTTCTCTAACCAACTTTTCCTCCACTTCTCTTATCTGTTTTTCAAAATCCTTCTTAATGGGTTGCTCTGCTTGCTTTGCTTTCCTTATTTGCTCATGTTGCCACTCAATTACTTGACTTTTGGGCCTTTTGCCACAGTAGGACTCTGCTACCAGACAGGGGAGCTTAATCCCAATTGCTGGGGTTTTCTCAGCTGCCAAAGGGATTCGTTGGGTGCCCTCTCTGAAGCCTCCACACACTCTGCAAGCTGGTCACACACCCCAGGACCTCCACCCTAGATGGCAATTCAGATCTAAGCAGGTTAAAGCAAGAGTGATTACTCCTCAGACTGGTTGCTTTGTCCCCCTACAATCTGCAGGCCAGGAGCTCAAGCAGCCATGTGGCTACAGCTGCACCACTGCTGCACCTCAGCCACTTCTCGCCCCTGGGGGCAAAGGCTGAGCACACTCCCAAACTAATGGATCCCAAAGTCCACACTACACTGACCTCTCACTTTGTCTTTAGCATCTATGGGTTTATAATTCTGCAAACTGCCACAGTTGCTGGTGATCTGGACACACTCTGGCCGGTGGCTGGCTGTGGCCGTCTTAAGCTAACACCTCCACCTCCCTCGGGGCTGAGGTAGGCTCCCAGAGCATTGCACTGGCCCCTTCTTGCTGGCCTGCCTGGTTGTCCTCAGTGGGAGGTTAGCTTCTCTGTCTCATTTTGTGGGTCCTGTAGCTCCAAAGTTTGTTCAGAGTCACCTTTTACATGAATTGGAGGAGGTGGAAGCCTGAGCCCCATGGAAGTCCTGTTTCTACTCTGCCACCTTGACTCCACCCCCATGTTTACCTTTTTATACTTATTTTGAGTCTGGTATTTGAAAATTAAATTTTCTGTTCCACCCTGGCCGTTTCATCAGGAATGATTGAAATTCCTCTATTTCATTTAAATGTTTATTTTTCCCCCTGAAGAATTATACTTAGTTTTGCCAGTAGGTGATTCTTGGCTATAATTCTAGCTCCTTTGCTCTTCAGAATGTTATACTCTAAGTCCTCTGATCCTTTAATGTAGACACTACTAAATCCTGCTGATTGTGTTCCCACAATATTTGGGTTATTATTGTTTTTGTTTTTTCTGGCTGCTTGTGACATTTTCTCCTTGACCTAAAAGTTCTAGAATTTGACTGTAATATTCCTGAGACTCTTAATTTTGGGATATCTTTTAGAAGGTGATTGTTGCATTCTTTCGATTTCTATTTTACCCTCTGATTCTGGACTATCAGGGCAGTTTTGCTTAATAATTTCTTGAAATATGATGTGTAGGTTCTTTTTTTGATTATGGCTTTTAGGTAGTCCAATAATTCTTAAATTATCTCTCCTTGATCTATTTTCCAGGTCAGTTGTTTTTCCAATGACCTATTTCACACTTTCTTCTACTTTTTCATTCTTTTAATTTTATTTTATTGCTTCTTGATGCTTCACAGAGTTATTAGCTTCCACTGGCCCAATTCCAATTTTTAAAGAATAATTTTCTTCAATTAATTTTTGTATCTCTTTTTCCATTTGGCCAATGTGGCTTTTTTTTTTCTTTTTGGAGGGGGGAAGGGAGGACAGTTGGGGTTAAGTGACTTGCCCAAGGTCACATGGCTATTTTTGTGTCAAGTGTGTGAGGCTGGATTTGAACTCAGGTACTCCTGACTCCAGGCCCTGACTCCTGACTCTATTCTCTGTGCCACCTAGCCACCCCTCCATTCTACTTTTTAAAGAATTCTTTTCTTCAGTGGATTTTTGTGCTTCTTTTACCATTAGGACACCATCTTGGCTCTGTCTCCCATGTAGACACTTAATAAATGTTTAGTGATTTATTCCTCTTTCTCTCTTCAAGCAGACAACCTCCTTATGCTTCTGAAGGCAACTGGTGACACAATGGATAGAATGATTGGTCTACAGTAGGGCAAACTACCTCTGTGACCCTGGAGAAACACTAACCTCTGTTTGCCTCAATTTCCTCAGCTGTTAAATGGGGATAATAATAGCACCTATCTCACAGAGTTGTGAGGATCAAGTGAGATAGAAAAAAAAACTCTTTAGCAGAGTCTGTCATGTAGTGGGTGTTATATACGTGCTCATTCCCTATGCCTTACCCCCTTCACATGTCTCTATAAAATGAGTAGGGAGGCAGGATGTAATGTAAAGTTTGTAGTACCAGCTCACGGTTGTTTGAGGAAAATGCTTTGTAATCATTAAAGGGCTTCAGAAATGTGAATTATTATTGTTATCATTTAAATATCTGTAAGAAGTTATAAGGAGGCAAGTTTTGACTTAACATAAAGAAAATTTTCCTAACAAAAACTCAAAGTGGAATAAGCTCTCTGGAAGAAGGGAGCTTCCTATCAGTGGAAGTCCACATGTAGAATCTAAAAAGACATCGATTAGGAATGTAGAAAGAAGTCTTGGGGGCAGCTAGGTGGTGCAGTGAGTAAGAGCACCGGCCCCAGAATCAGGAGGACCTGAATTCAGTTCTGGCCTTAGACACTTAACACCCACACTCAAAAATACTAGCCGTGTAACCTTGGGCAAGTTATTTAACCCCAATTGCCCTCCACAAAGCAAAAAAAAAAAAAAGAAAAGAAAGAAAGAAAGAATTCTTATGTGGTCAGGAGGCTTGATTAGATGTCTTCTGAGGTCCTTTCCAACTCTGAAATTCCATGAGAATGAACATTTACTTGTGTGTTCCAGAATACTACTTAGAAGGCTACCCATCTGGAGATAGCCAAAGGGTACAGTATAGAGAGTGCTGCACTTGGAATTAGGAAGACCCAAGTTCAAATCCTGTATCAACCATTTACTAGTTGAAGAATTCTTGGCAATTTCCTTAAGCTCTGCCAGCTTCAGTTTCCTTATCTATGAAATAGGAATAATAGCACCTATCTGACAGGATCAATTGAGATAATAAATGTAAAGCAACTTTTCAAACCTTTAAACCCCATATAAATGCTAGTTATTATCTAAATTTCTCTATGGAAGACTCAATGCCACCTTTTATAGCTATTTAAAAATAGGCTGTCCAGAAAGTTATTGAATTTCTCTCCCTTTCTCCTCTGTTCTTTTTTCTTTCTTTCCCTCTCTTTCCTCCCTCCCTCCCTCTCTTTCTTTTTTCTTCCTTCTTTCCATCCTCCCTTCCTTCGCCCCCCCTCTCTCTGTCTCTCTCTGTCTCTCTCTCTGTCTCTCCTCTCTCTCTCTGTCTCTCTCTCTCTGTCTCTCTCTCTCTGTCTCTCTCTCTCTGTCTCTGTGTCTCTGTCTCTCACACACACACACGATGGCAGACTGCACACTATGAACCAGTAGACCAATGGATCTGACTCATATTTCTAGATGAAGTTTATAGCATATTATTAAAGGGGTAGTTTGTGAGCACTTAGAGAGGCAATCACTGCTAAAAGCCAACATGGCTTTATCAAGAATAAATTCCAGAATAACCTCACATCCCTTTTTTGACAGGGTAACCAGACTGAGAAGCAGCATAGCATAGTGAACAGGGAGCTGATCTGGGGTTCAGGAAGAGAAGAATTCAAATCCTACTTTTGCCACACATACTTTCTGTGGATAGCCATCTTTCAGTGACCCAAACAACTCTCTAAACTATCATCTGCAGAGACCAAACTGATCTACCCTGGTAAAAAAAGTTTTCCACCCAGAACTCCCTACACCAATAAAATTGCAAGTGCAATTTTTTTTTTATAAAGCATTTGGGGTTAAGTAACTTGCTCACGTTTACACGGCCAGTTATTTCTGGGTGTGGTGCGAGTATCTGAGCCCAGATTTGATCCCCAGGTCATCCCAACACTGGAGCCGGTGCTCTTACTTGCTGAGCCACCTGGCCACCCTACAAGTCCTATTTTTAATGAAAGAAAGTTAGACTGATAGATTAGAGGAATACCATGGACAGAATATACTTAGATTTCGGCAAAATATTTGACAAAGTCCTCATGCTATGCTCATGGATAAAAGGGAGAGATAGGGACAACCTGGAATGCAGTGAAATGGAAGTGGTGGAATGACTGGGCCCAAAGAAGAGAATAATACAATTCAACCCAACATGCATTTGATGACACCAGTAAGGGCTGATATCAGTTTGGAGACCCTGCTAATGAGGAGGCACTAATGTGCACCAGGGATCTGTCCAAGGACAGACTCTAGTCTCTGCTTTTATTAATGACTTGCATGAAGGCATAGATGCATGCTCCTCAGTTTTGCAGATAGAATGGAGCTTGGGGAGGTAACACTTCAGATGACAGAGTCCACAGCCAAAAAGATCTTGACAGATAAAGCAATAAGCCAAATCAACTAAAATGAAATGTAATAGACATAAATATAAAGTTATATACCTGAATTTTTTTTTAAAGTCAGTTTCACAAATACAGGAATTGGGAAAGCATGGCTAGACCACAGTTGCCATGGAAACAATCTTGGGTTTTAAAGATGGAAGTGCAAGTTCAGCAGCAGTCAACAGTGCGGTATGGCTATCAAAAAAAAAAAAAGCACATGGAATCTCAGGCTGCATAAAGAAAGGAAGAATATCCAGAACAAGGGAGGCAATGTAAGGGTTCCCCCGTACTCTGTCCCACTAGGCTACATTGAGAGTAGAATGTCCAGTTAGGGTATCACGATTTAGGAAAAACATACATAAGCTGGAGTACATCCAGAAGGTGACCAGGGTAGTAAGAGGACCAGAGAATAATTACATATTTACATATATTTGCAATAGTTACATAATTACAATATTTAGAATAATTACATAATTACAATACTAATAATAGCATTTATAGAATGCATTTTCAAACACACAATTATTGTTATCGCATTTGATCTTCACAACAACCCTGTGAGGTGGGTACCACTATTACCCCCATTTTATAGGTGAAACAACTGAGGCTTGGTTGAAAGAAGTGGAGATGTTCAGCTTGGAAAGAAGACTTTGGGAGTACATGATTAAGTATTTTACCACAGAGATGGGATTAGAATTGTTCTGCTTGGTCCAAGAGGGCAGAATATAGAGCAATGAATGATAATTGTGGAGGGTTTAATTTAGGTTTGATGTAAGGACTAATGCCTCAATGACCTGATCCATCTATCCAAAATGGAATGGTCTGCCTTGAGCAGCAGTGAGATTCCTCCCATTGGAGGTCTTCTGAAGGATTCTTGGTCAGGTACAGATTAGACTAGATTGGATTTTGCATCATGCTCCTTGGACTCCAAGGAATCCTTAAAGGACAGTTTTCTCACCCACCCCCAATATCCATGCTTGCCTTGATCAAGTGTCATCTGCTCTCATGCAAACAATAACATCCCAAAGCCAATTGAAAAGTCACTGAATCAGTTGATCTTTATCACCAAAGTCACTTAGTTATCTGTGGTTATCCCACAGTGCCTTATTGACCCTTCTGGACAAGTAGGAAGGCCAATGATCAACCAGGATGTGATATCAAGGAGCAGCTTCTGTGTCAGAAGAAGCAGTAGTGCTGTTCAGGGTGCTGACCTGTAAAAGTTGAAATAAATGCATGGTGTCATGGACAAAAAACAACCTGTCCCCCTGACATCGACTAGCTGTGTGACCCTGGGCAAGGTAATCGGTATCACATCAGCTCTCTAACTCCTCAAGAATATAAGATTCAGGAGAATGCACCAACCTGCAATGGTGTAGAGGGAACTCTTCTTATCTGGGAGTTCCCTTGAGAGAAATTAGTATTAATAACCAATGATTTGGGGACATTCACATTTCCCCCTTTTTCTTTTAGCCACATTTGGAGACTTCAATATCTGAAGGTGGAGCTAACCTTCTATCCAAATCCCACCCAGGTGAGGAAGCCATTGTACTGTACTCAGGTTTGGAGGGGGATAAATTCTTTGAATAGATTGCCCAAGGCTCCGTGTAACTTTGAAGTAAATGACATAATTAAAGTTCATTTGAATGGGTTCAGTCTCTCATTGTAATATTCATTCTCTCATTAATTGTCAACCAATCAGAGTTGATTGCTACCTGGGGGGGGGCAGGGAAACACTCTTCCAATGGACATATAAGCTGCCATGATTTTCTTTGGTCTAAGAAAGGGAGACTAAATGACTATCCCTTTATTAAAATGCTGGCATTTTTAATAAAATGATTAAATTACCCAGAAATAATGTCACTTAAACCTTTTTAAATGTCACACCCTAGAGAAATGAAATCACATGGTATGGGCTAAGAAATAGAGTGGTGGATCAGTGGAATAGATCAGGTATACAAGACACAGTAGTAAATGGCTATCGTACTCTACTGGTTAACAAACCCAGACCCCATTTTCTGGGATAAGAACTCACTATTTTACAAAAAATTATGGCAAAACTGGAAAATAGTATGGCAGAAACTAGGCACAGACCAAAATCTCATATCTTATACCAAGATGAGGTTGAAATGGGTATGTGATTAGACAGAAGGGATGATGCCATAGGCAAATTAGGGAAGCAAGGAATAGCTTACCTGTCAAATTGATGGGAAAAGGAAGAATTTATGACCAAACAAAAGATAGAGAACATTATGAAATGCAAAACGGATAATTTTGATTACATTAAATTAAAAAGGTTTTGTACAAACAAAAGCAATGCAACCAAGATTAGAAGGAAAGCAAAAAGCTGGAAAACAATTTTTATAGCCAGTGTTTCTGATAAAGGCCTCATTTCTTACATATATAGAGAACTGAGTCCAATTTATAAGAATTCAAGTCATTCTCCAACTGATAAGTGGTCAAAGGATATGAACAAGCAGTTGTCAAATGAAGAAATCAAAACCATCTATAGTCATATAAAAATTTTCTAAATCACTATTGATTGGAGAAATACAATTTAAAACAACTCTGAGGTACCACCTCATACCTATCAGATTGGTTAATATGATAAAAAGGGAAAATGATCAATGTTGGAAAAGATGTGGGAAAATTGGATGCATTGTTGGTGGAATTATTAACTGATCCAAACATTCTGGAAAGGAATTTGGAACTATGACCAAAGGGCTATAAAACTTTGCATAGTCTTTGACCCAGCAATACCACTTCTAGGTCTATATCCCAAAGAGATCATAAAAAAGGAGAAAGGACCGGACCCACATGTACAAAAATATTTATAGCAGCTCTTTTTGTGGTGGCCAAGAACTGGAAATCAAGGGGATTCCCATCAATTGGGACATGTCTGAACAAGTCATAATACTATTATTCTGTAAGAAATGATGATCAGGCAGATTTCAGAAACTTGGAAACTTACACAAACTGATGGTAAGTGAAAAGAACAGAACCAGGAGAACACTTGTAAGTAAGGTGGATTTTAGTGTGTAAGATTTTTGTTATTCTTTCTTAGAGTTTAGTTTCCCAGGATCCATAGCCATAGCAATCTCTTGTTCCCAGGTATTGGATATGAGTTCTCACGCTTATGGTTCAAAACATCTCTACCACACTTGTGCAACATTATATAATGATAAATAATATAAACATTTCTGCTTGAATTATAAATATCCACTGTGATGGTACAGTGAGATACAAGGATGAGGTACCATAAAATTGGAGGCTATGGCTGGCCATATGCCTCCTTTGTCTGTTGCTCTATAAAGCAAGTGGGTACTGGTCAGTGAGTTGGGAACCCTTAGAGTTGAATGCATAAGCTGGAATGCTGTGTGTGCCTTGATCAGCCCCCATCAAGGCTTGGGAGGAAACTGTGTTTGCCTCAACTGGGCCCAACTGAGACTTGAGGGGATTTAGGAGAGTGCACAAGTTGTGCCTGTCTCAATTGAACCCATCAAGACGTAGGGGTAGTTGCCCTCCTCACCAGCCCCTGCAAGAAGGGTGATTAGGGAATGCTATAGGAATTGGTGCTCCCATGAACAGCAACCCCTTTGAGAAGACTAGACTAGAATAAAGTAAGATTATTAACCCCTCTAGAACTGTTTGCTTGTCTGACCAGATCAAGAGTGAACCTGTGCTGGCAGCCCTCCCGTGTGCTAGTATTACCTATCTTACAACATGGTACACAGTAACAGCAACATTGTGTGATGATCAACTAGGATAGACTTAGCTCTTCTCAGAAATACAATGATCTAAGACAATTCCAAAAGACTCATGATAGGCAAAAATAACCACATCCAGTGAAAGAACTATGGAGTCTGAATGCAGATTGAAGCATATTATTTTCACTTTTTTTTTTCTTTCTCGTGGTTTTTCCCTTTTGTTCTGATTCTTTCACAACATGACTGAAAATATGTTTGGCATGACTGTATACATATAACCTATATCAGATTGCTTGCTGTCTTGGGGAGGGGAGAGGGAAGGAAGGGAGGAAGAAAATTTTGGAACTCAACATTTTACAAGGATGAATGTTGAAAACTATCTTTGCATGTAATTGGGAAAAAATCAGATACAATTAAGGAAAAGAAGACTAAAACAAAAAAGAAATGAAATCACATGTCTAGTCCCCATCCCTATCTCATTTCCCCTACCAGACCATAAGTTATATGGAAATAAGAGCAATATCTTATTCATCTCATTATCTAGGACGGGGCTTTTCACAGAGTTGATAATTAAGAAATATTTGCAAAATTCAATGAACTTATGAACATAATATAAAATATGCAAAATTCAACGAACTTTCCTCACCCTCTATTCTGGGAATATTCTAGCAGTAGAAAAGAGAAAACTAGAATAATAGACTGCTATTAAAAAAACAAACAAACAAACCTATTTCTGGACTCTGAAGGAAGTAAGGATAAGAGGAGAAAAGGCAGAGGCAATAAGCATTTGCATAGTGCCTACTGTTTGCCAGACAATTACAAATATTATCTCATTTGATCCTCACAACAACCCTGAAGGTAGCTGCTGTTATTATCCCCATTTTACAACTGAGGAAACTAACACAAAGTGACTTCCCCAGAGTGAGTTAGTGTCAGAGGCTGGGTTTAAATTCACTTCTCCCTGACTCTAAGTCCAATGTCTTATATCCACTGCACCAGGTAGCTACCTCTAAAAACAAGAAAGGTGTGAAGGTGAGGGCTTTCCTGACATCCCAGCCTCTCCTCCATGCCCACAACAAAATTTCCCTGGGCTTATTTCATTTGTATTTTTGATAAACTTGTCTGCACAAATATTGTCTCCTTCAATATGTACTCAGTAAGGAATAAATTACTTAAAGGCAGAGACCAGTTCGCTTTTGTCTTTGAATCCCCAGAACTTGCCAGAGTACCTGACACACACAGTAGGTGATTTAATAAATATTTTCTGATGGCTCCAAATCCACAGATCCTTTTGGGAATGGACAAAGTTGCATCCTCTGGTACCAAACAATGTAAAATAGGCCCCTCTTGTCATTATTAATAATGAATACTCACACTGGTGGAAAGCCTTGTGGTTTATGAAATACTTTCCTCCCAACAATCCTATGAGAAAAGCAGCACAAGGATTATTATCTGCAATGTGTAGATGAGGAGATCGAGGCACAGGGAAGCAACATAAACTTACCCAAGGTCATGTAGCTAGTTAGTGTCAGAGCCTGACCTCAACCCTAGGTCTCTTGATTCCAAATGCTTTTTTACCATGAATGTTCTCATAGATGTATCTTTCTCTTTAAATAGAATATGTGCTTCATTATTTTCTAGGGCAACTTTTGTCGATAACAGAGAGACAACATGGTGTAAGAGCATTGGGTTTGGAATCAGGAGTCCCATACCCACCACTTACCCTCTGTGTGATCCTGGGCAAATCATCTCTGGATCTCAGTCACCTCCCCTCTAAAGTGAAGGTGTTGAATTGTCCAAGGTTCTCTCAGCTCTAAAGGTGAGGTCCTCTGACCCTGGAAAAGACATTCTCTGTCTGCACACCAGCAGGATCTAGAGTGGTTCTACTGTCCCAGAATTAATATCCAAGTTAATATGTGTGGACAGGGGTAATTCCCTTTCCATGGTATATCACCTATTCATATTTTTCCAGTGAGTGAAAAAATTCTAGACAAGTGATTCCAAGAAATGCTCCTAAAAACAATTGGCCAGGATCAATTTTTTTCCCCAATTTTCAATATATTTCTCATTATCAATGCATTCTCCCAATACCCCTAGAAAACAGATTTTTGTTATTCCTTTATAAAAACAAAAAAATCATCCAAGGCATAGTGAGGTTAAACGAAAGAGCAGAGTCTCACAGTAGGTCATGGGTACAGCTGGGAATGAAATTCTGAAATTCAGTTCTTTTAACTGCTGTTCCTATTCATGATTGAGTCAAAATCCTTCCTTCTCAATGCTGAGCCACCATCTTGCCAGGGGTATCTTGGACTAGGATTTTTTTCCCTTTAATATAAAAAAAATCAAGGCCTTCCCTGGAACCTCAAACAAAACAAAATATTCCTCCTACACCCCCCTCCTTCATTCATTCTTATGCTATTCTAAGTTTTATAGTACAATTGTCTTTATTTTAACTACCGTATAGAGCCATAGAATGTTAGGGCTGGTGGGAATTCTAGAACATAGAATATAGAATTTCAAAACTGAAAGGGATTTTAGAATATAGAACACAGAATGTTGAGCAACCTGGGAGGTCATATTGTCTAAAGGCCTCATTTGCCTGAGGAAAAAAAAATAAGACCTAGAGGAAGGTAAAGTGGTTTACCAAGGTCATAGAGCTAGCAGGAATAGATTATGCCTTCTTTCCAAGGTTCTTTCCCTACCTCACCCCCTCCCAAACACCCTGGGTTTAACTGTCTCTATGTTCTTACTCAGAGGATGCTCAATATATTCAGGCTTTTATCTATGCCCATTATACCCCCTTCCCCATAATGTCCTTTTGAACCCATCCTTTTATTTTATTTCAAATGCTACCTCTTCTGTGAATCCCTCTGAATTCTATTCTCTCTTCCCAACAGGCTCCTAACTTATGTATACATGGTAGGTATACATGTGCACGAGATAAAGATGAGAATTTTCCTCTCCTCCAACACAAATGAGCCAGGTTTCAGCCAGCAGCATTCTCCCCACCCATTATGGCATGTGTGCAAAATTTAATACCATTAGCTGCCTACCCAGAAGAGGTAGAAAGGGGTATGTAAGTCAAGAAGGAATTGCATTGGCAGACATAGGGTTGAGGGTCAACTCTGAGTGAGCAAAGGCTTTTTCAGATCATATTAGAGGGCAGAGGCAAAGCTTTCTGAGTGCTGAGATGAAAGAGATTCAGAGGGTGCCAGTGATCTGAGTGGAGACAGTGTGATCCCATCAACTGGTAAATTGCAGCTGAAAAGGCCATGAGGTTGACAGCTCAATTTCTCTTTACTCAGACTGGAGTCTAATTATAGGGTGGACGCCTTTGCTAATGAGCAAAGCTGGACAGAGGGTAAAAACAAGGTGAATCTAAAGGGCATGGGGATAGGAGCAGCATTCTATTTGGGGGGACTACAGGCCAGTGCTGGGGGCTGGCTATCATGACATGCCTTTTTCTATCCTCATTCTGCAGGTTTTTCCCATAAAGAAAAAGCCAAAGAAATTCTTTCCTGTCACAGACTCCTGTAGATTCCACCTTTGGAACATCTTTAGTTGGTCATTTTCTCTCTAATCTCACTGTCACCACCATAGTCCAGGTCATTATCACCAATCTAGATTATTGCTATAGACTTTTAAATGGCCTTCTTTCCTCTAGTTCCCCATATCCCTTCAAATATATGCTTCACATTGATGCCAAATTAATCACTTTGATGCATAGATTTGATCAGGTCATTCCTCTGCTCAAAAATCTTTAGTGGCTCCCTATTACCTCCTAAGTAAATTTCAGATTTCTTTGTCCCACATTCAAAGTCCACCACCATCTCGCCCTGCCACCATTCTAGCTTCATCTCATACTATGCCCCTTCAGAAGTTCTATACCCCTTTAAGTAGTCTATACTTCCAGGCAAATTATACTGCCAATCAATCAACTGCTATCCATTTATTAAGTATTTACTATGTGCCAGGCACTGTGCAAGCCCTGAGAATACAATGCCCGAAGCAAAACGGTCACACCCCTTAAGAAGCTTACATTCTAATGTGACAAACAACATGTACATATATAGGCTTATAGAAAGCATATGAAAATCAAATACAATGAAAAGGTTGGAAAGAAAAACACTAAGAGCTGGGAGGACCAGAAATACCAGTAAGTGGTATCTGAGCGGCGTCTTACAGGAAGCCAGATATTCCAGGAGTAGAAGCATAGGGGTGGCCAGCACAGAGACACACTCAAAACACGGAGCTCTGGGTGTGAGGAACAGCAAATGGGTTAGCATGGCTGACCTCCAAGCAGGGAGGAAAGCAATGTGTAACTAACGAGCCTGGAGAAGCAGAGGATGAGTTGTGAAGAGTTTTAAATGCCAAGGAATCCTCTTTCTCCCCCAAGTAAAACCTGTGCTATCCTGATTAAGCCTTTGCTTGTGCTGTCTCCTATACCTGGAATGTTCTCCCTTTCCATCCTGACCTATTGAATTCCTATCCATCTTTTTTTTTAAAGCAATCGGGGTTAAGTAACTTGCTCAAGGTTACATGGCCAGGTGTTTCTGGGTGTGGTGCTGAGTATCTGAGCCCAGATTTGATCCCCAGGTCATCCCGACACTGGAGCCGGTGCTCTTACTCACTGAGCCACCTGGCCGCCCCTAAGCAATCAGGGTTAAGTAACTTGCTCAAGGTTACACAGCCAGGTGTTTCTGGGTGGGTGCTAAGTGTCTGAACCCGGGATTCGATCTCCAGGTCATCCCAACACTGGAGCCGGTGCTCTTACTCACTGTGCTACATGGCCGTCCCAACCCTATCCATCTTTTAAAACCCAACTCAAATGCCATCTCCTCCATGTAGCCTTCCCTGATCCCCTATCAGTGTTGACCTCCCCCCTTAGGCATCCCCTAAGGAGATGTACCTAAGGTACACCTGTCCACACTTCTCTACCACACTTACCAAATAATGTTGTATTTTGTAATTATCTCTGTCAGATCTTTCTACACATCCCTTAAACAAAGGCTCATATGTTTAAAAATAGTATTCTTCTGGTGAAGTCATATGGCTATAAGTCATGCACTAATAGTCTCTGAAGAATTAAAGTTACTAGTTACCCAAAAGATAATGGAGAAGTATACGGTGGGCAGGAGGAGGCTGCAACATATTATAGTTGAGGAATTATGCAAGGAGAGTGGAGAGATATATATCTTTGTATTTACTGGGTATATATTGTGTAGTTTTTATATTTGTGTTTGTCATCTCCCCCAAAAGAATATAAGCTCCTGGAGGACAGGGATTTGGGGGGATTTTTGTATGTATCCCTAAAGCCCAGCATGGTGTCTGGCATGTAGTAGGTGATTAATAAATGTGTGTTGAATGAATGAAAGAACTGGAAGGGAAAAAGGAAAGATGAGCTAATCACATGATGAGAATGGGGTACACCTGATAAAGTAGCCAACCCCGTTTTCCATTAGTATCCCTACAAAGTTAGGGGGAAAAATACACCAAGGAGGACTCCCAGTGCCTCGGGTGTTGGGTACGTAGTAGATACTTAAGAAACAAAATTGAAGTTCTAGGAGCTCCCCCATTTGTCAGGGAATTTTGCCTTCTCCCAATAGAGTAGGATTGTCTTAAATCTGTTGTTTTGTAAATACCCTTCCCTCCCCCCCACCAAACCTCCTCCTTCCTAGCTCCTCAGGCATTTTTCTGGCATAGAGGTGAGTCCACAAAAGAAAATTAAAACAAACCAGCCCAGTAGTCATCTGAAAGAGTAAATCTGTGTATATTAGGTTGCCTGTTGCCCACCTTCTGGTCCTATCATTTCCCAAGCTATTCTCTTTTGTGAGTAGGTACTAGGAAGAAGATCAGCCTGGCTATAATACAGACACTGAACAGGACAGAATCTGGTCTTTCTACTTTCATGATTGCTCGCTCGATACTGGTACATGCTCGGTGTACTAGTAACCAGACTACAGGTCCTACTGATCGGCCACACTTTGTTCAATACACAGACCAAGGGAGTCACAAAGGACACTCAGCCAATCAGCAAACGCTTATTAAGCATCCACTTTGTGCTGATCACAGCGCCAGGTGCTCAGAGAGGTAGAACATTTATATAAGACATAATTCTTCTCCATAATGAACTTAGAGTCTCAGAAGCAGATAAAACACAAACACCAAGAGCTATAATACATATTAATATATGAGACAGAAATAAAATAACGGACTATATAAGATTCTAGGGAGAAAGAAATTGCTAGTCAAGGATGTGAGGGAAGATTTCCTGGAGGAGATGGTATTTGAGATGATGAACTTTAAAAACTGAGTAAGAGGGGCAGCTAGGTGGCACAGTGAATAGAACACTGGCCCTGGAATCAGGAGGACCTGAGTTCAAATCCAGCTTTAGACACTTGACACATCCTATTAGCTGTGTGACCTTGGACAAGTCACTTAACCCCAATTGCTTTGACTTCCCCCCCTCCACAAAAACAGATTAAAAAAAAAACTTAGTAGAAGTTCAATAGACGAAGATGAAGTGGGAACACATTCCAGGCATTGGTATCCAATAAATCAAATGCATGGGGGAGGCATTAGAGTACAAAGGCAAGAGGCGGTAAAGGAATCTCTGTTACAATGGAATCACTTGCATCTTTCTCTCCTCAGTCCCTCAGCGTCTCAATCTCCTTAACAGATATGGTGTGGCTGGAGAGCATGAAAGTGTTTTCCTACAACTACGCAACAACCTATCTGATCTCTCCTTTTCCTCCCCTTCCTTCTGCCGGCTGTCTATCATGCAAGCAGCGTGTGGGGAATTCATGGGGGAGCAGCAGCTCTGGTACGAGGGCTTGTGGGGCCTTTTGCAGGGCTGCTCATCTACATTTGGTGTCTGCCTGTTACCCACCTCTCACTTGTGACTCTGAGAAGCAGAAACATGTGCAGTTACCACCCTGGTAAAATCATCTTGCCAGATTGAGAGTGCCCAACAGGATGCAAACCTGCCAGGGAGTTAGGGGGTATCTGAGCCAAGCCTGTGAAGACTTCCCCCACCCACCCTCCATTGAATAAATGGATAAGAACACCTTGTTCCGATGGCCACAAAGGTGGCCACAAAGGCTCCATGGGCACTGTGGAGCACTTAGAACCTGGTGTAATGGTGATGGGAATTTGAAGATCTTCCCTGTCCCTTATTAGGTCTAATGTAATCACATGGAGCCTGTGGTGGGAGGAGTTTGCTGAATGGGTGGCGCAGAGCTGAGATGACGCTGGGAGTCAGAGCAGTTAGAGCTGGAGGGAGGAGAAGATGCACCCAAGAAGACAGCTAGGCTTGTGAGTGTTTGTGGGAAGGCTTTGGGATAGTGATGCTCTCTGCAGTGATAAGGTGTATTAGCTTCTTTGTTGCTATGATGGATGTGGTTTTCTGGTGTTGAAATTTAGCTTTCTGGTATCTGAATAAATATTTTGCTTCTGTCTCATTTTATTTGTTTTTAAAGCAATTGGGGTTAAGTAACTTGCTCAAAGTTACACGGCCAGTTATTTCTGGGTGTGGTGCTAAGTATCTGAGCCCAGATTTGATCCCAGGTCATCCTGACTCTGGGGCCAGTGCTCTTACTCGCTGTGCTACCTGTCCACCCCTTGCTTCTGTCTTATATATGGAGAGTCTGTTATATTTTGCAATTCAGCATTATGACAGCATATTCATAGTCATTGTTGGTGCTGTGAATATCACATTGGCACTACAGTTGGTCAAACATCAAAGACCCCAAACTTATCCCCTGCTACATCCTGGGCCATCACCAGAACTTCTGTCTTGCCATTGGACTTTGATAATTCTGAAAGAGACAGTGAGGTTGATGAATTTGTGCCACTCTGCTTCACTTAAATCCAATTCACATGCAAGTCAATACATCACTCCATGATGTCACTGTACTCTTAAAAAAAACCCAAAGGATAAACACCAACAGCTATTAAGCAAGCAATCAACAAGTACTGAGTCAGTACTAACCATGTTCCAGGCACCATATTAAGCTTCAGAATACTAGCATTAACAAAAAAGAAAGACAGCCCTGTCCTCATGTGGTTTCTATTTTGATGGGTGATGATAACACAGAAATGGGGAGCTGAAGAGAAGGGGGGAAGGAGGTGTGATGGCAGCGTGTGAATGTTGGAGGTGGGGAGATGGTGGCTAAGTCCAGGCAGTCAGTGGGCCTTCCCCCAAATGAAGGTTCTGGGAAGAGCTCACCAGGGGTAGAAGGGGCCCATGGGAGTATAGTTAGGAGAAAGCTAAGGCATGGAGACCAAGTCAGAAAAATGAGGGGTAACTGGTCAGGGCCCTTCCTCCAAATGAAGGAGCAGTATGAGCTCACATTCCAGCAGAGTAAGAACCTACAGCTAACCCTAGTGGTGACCACTCCCTCCCTGCCCATGGCTGTACATTCAACTACCAGCTGACATCAATTTCTCAGAGCTGTTGAAGCATGAGGATCTTTCTCGGGGGAAAACTATCTGCTTTAGTCCATGCAGTTAGCAGTTCAGCCCCTGTCCAGATTGATACTCTAACAATTGTTTTCTTTTCCCCCCTTGTCACCCCCAGACCTGGTCCAGGGAAGGACTTATTAAGATAGTTAACAAAACAGAACAAAGGATCTAGAAAGATCTGATAGGGACCTTTGAGGTCATCTAATCTAACCCCTTTATTTTAACAGATGAGCAAAATGAGGGTCAGATGTGACTTGTTCAAGGTCATACAGGTAGTAAGCAGCAGAGGTGGGGTTCAGTATTATGTACTTCATTCTTTGTTTTTTTGGTGGGGAGGAAGCAATTGAGGTTAAGGGACTTGCCCAGTGTCAGTTTTCTTCTTCCCATTGCATTCTATAAGTATAAAAGTATAAAACATATACTTTAGATATGCCCCTGAACCATCTTTTGTGGGACACATGCTGAGTTGGGAAACTCTTCACTGTGTTTACTCCAGAGTCCAACTTCCCTTCATCTCTTAGCTATATCTAAAAATATTCATTATCATCCATTTTCCAAGTCTACTTTCTCCTCCATTGCAATAACAGCCCTCCCTTCTCCAGGCCAGTCTACCCTCATTCCAGATAATCAGTAATCCCTGGGCCATTTCCACATTTCCTACTAAACAGAGACTGGGAAAAGAACAGGAGAACAAATTTATAGAAAGCCAATCCCTTCGTTTCCCTTAAGCCACAAGGTGTGTCATAGAACTTTATACAATATTGTTGGATTTAGAACCAAAAAGGACCCCAGAGATGATCAAATCTAACACCTAGTCCTCAGATGAGGCTACTGAGACCCCCAGAGATGAAGCGATCTTCCCAAAGTCACAAAGGGGCTGGAGCCGCATGCAGAGCCCTCAGGTGTCCTGATTCCACATCCAGTACAGGGACTCCATTTCCGGCACTGGTTTCAGGCAGGCTGACCTCTCCCACTTCACTAACCCAACCAGTTTAACCCTTTAACCACCAGAACAACTGCCATTTATATAATGCTTTGAAGTATTTCACAGACGTGATCTCATCGAAGCCTCGTACCTACTACCACGATTACTATCCCCATGTGAAAACTGAGGCCCAGAGAGGCTAAGCAGTTTTTCTGAGGCTGTCCCACTAGTAAGTGTGAGAGACTGGAGTCAAACCCACATCTTCCCAACTCTAAGTCCATCATTCTGTTTCTCTGCTGCAGTCTCAGCTTTTACATCGGCAATGTAAAGCCTCCTGTTTCAGCATTTCTGCTCAGGAAATATTGTCATTCTTTTGTTAAGAGAACCCTCCATCTTTTTTCCTTCTGCCTGAGTTGGGGGCCTAAGTCCTGTTTGAAAGACATTTTAATGAAGGTCTAACAATGGCTACACCTGTGAGGAAAGGCAAGCCTGCATAGATCTGAATAACCTCATTAAGCTTCTGCCTTGTGCTAAGGGAGGCGCAGAAAGAGCCACCCACGTCACAGGCCGGCTTCCTACAAAGCCATCTCTAGGCAGCATAAATCATGCATGCCCACATCATCTGCTTTACATTCCTCAAGCAGTAAACACTAATTATGCTGCGTATTCCACAACCCCGGAGATGCTCGCGTCCTGGCTAGTTAGCAGCAGCCCAGGGAAGCTTCTCTTTCTCAGCTCAGCTTCTGCTCTCACGCGCTGTGTGGGTGGGATGGTGGATGAGGTAGGCTGCGGTGACCTTCTTACTCACTGGCCATGGAAGATGCTCTTTCTTCAGTGGAAGCAGCCTGCTTCCAAGGAAGGAACCCAGATTCTAGAATGAGAGGCCTTGCAACAAAGTCCTGCTTCAGAGAGCTTTGCAAACATCCCCATTATCCATGACTACCTGTGAGGCCTGGGGCAAGTCCCTGCACCTCCTTAAGCCCCAGTTTCTTCCTCTGTAAAATGTAGGGATTATGCTACATGGCTTTTGAGGTCTCCTCCAGCTCTAGGTGTTGTCTTGCTGTGCCAGGCTCTTTGTGACCCCATTTGCAGTTTCCTTGGCAAAGATACTAAAGCAGTTTGCCATTTTCTTCTCCAGCTCATTTTACAGATAAGGAAAACAGGGTGATGTGACTTGCCCAGGGTCACACAGTTAAGTGTCTGAGGACAGATCTGAACTCACTTCCTGATTCCAGGCCCAGTGTTCTATCCACTGTACCACCTACCTGCTCTCAAGATCTTTTATTCTATGACTTAAAAGGATTTTGAACTGAGAGTTTAGCAATTAGCTCATCAAGCCCCCTCATTTTTCAGAGATGTAAAGAGGAGAAATTATCTGGCTAAGGTCACACAGGTAATAAGCATCACTTAACAATGTAGGCCCTTCACCATCTGCATATCCTCCTGGTTCTGCTTACTTCCTTTTATGTAATTTTGTACAAGGCTTCTTTCCCATCTTTCTCTGACTTTCTTATATTCGTAATTTCTTATGATACTGTAATTTTCCATTCTTCTAGATCAAATTCATTTTTAAAAGTTATTAAAAAGTATTTTAGAGGCAGCCAGGTGGCACAGTGAATACAGCACCAGCCTAGAGTCAGGAGGACCTGACTTAAAATTCGGCCTGAGATACTTAACACTTACTAGCCGTGTGACCTTGAGCAAGTCACTCAACCCCAATTGCCCTGCCTTCCCCCACACAAAAAGAAACAATAATAATAATAATGAAAGTATTTTAAACACAACAATGTAGACCCATCCCTACATTGCTCCCAAAAGGCACAAGTATAATTTTCACAGAAGCTTTGGGGCTAGATTTCTAGTCACTGCAGGTATTTAGGCAGAGGCTGGCTTACCACTTAATCAGAATATTATGGAGGGCACTGCTCTTCAGATATGGATTGGACTGGGTGACCTCCGAGCTCCCTTCCAGTTCTGAGATACTATAATTAGTCTGTGAGACGTTATGTCTAAAACAGTCAACTTGTCAAAGCTGGAAATTATAATCACTGACTTCATATAGTGATTTAACTTTAGCAACAGATTTTATATTATCTCATTTGTTCCCATTTGATCTTCTCCTCTCCCTCCCTAAATTTCAATTTCAACCTCTACTTATCCCCTGAATCCTACCCTCCTGTCTGCATTATACCCAGGTCTCCCTCATCCTGAAAGAATTTTCACTTGAGCCTGCCATTCCCTCAAGCTATCACCTTACATCTCTCCTTTCTGAAGCTAAACTCCATATCTGTTGTCTTCACTTTCTCATCCCCCACTCAGTCATTATCCCATTGTAATCTGGCTTCTGTTCCTACTAAAGGAATAAACATTTTCTTCTCTTTGGAGTTTCTTTCAGCACTGTTGTTCAACCCACTGGCCTTTTCTCAGGTCTCATTCTGTTGGATGGTACTTAGCATAATAACCGGCACATAGTAGGTACTCAATAAACATCTGTTGAATTATGGAAGCTGTCCAGAAAGTACTTAGAGACACAGGACTGGAGCTTGGGAGAGAGATGAGAGCAGGCTGGGCAGAGTTAGGAGTCACTTGCACATAGCTGCTAACTGAATCCATGGAAGTTAATTTGATCAATGAGAGAGCACAAAGAAAGAAGAGGAGAAGGCCCAGGACAGCATCCTGGTATACACTCATTATACAAAACAGGACATGGCTGATAAGTAGACTGAAAAGGAATGGTCAGTGAAGGATGAAGAGAATTACAATAGAGCAATGTCATGAAAACTGAGGGGGGAGAGAGCATTCAGGAAGGGGGAGGTCCATGCTGTGCAACAGGTATAAGATCATGGCTTAAGGGGTGGGTGGGGTCATGTGAAAGTGCCAAATCTCAGTGGGGCAGCTAGGTGGCACAGTGGATAAACACAATGACCCTAGAATCAGGAAAACCTGAGTTCAAATACGACCTCAGACGCTTTCTAGCTATGTGACTCTGCCCTAGTCACTTAACCCACATCGCCTCCCAAAAAAGGGAAGCCAAATCCCATCATTACTCCCTACTCAGCATCTCTTACATCTGTCTTCTTCCCACTTAGAATCATAGAGTTAAGCTAAAAGGAACCACAGAGAACATCTAGACAATCCCCTTCATTCTAAATAGGAGGGAACTTAGACACATGAAGTGACTTGGCCAAAGTCACATGGTCAGTCTCCCAAGCAGGATTTCAGCCTGGGGCCTACTGGCTCCAGATCCTTCACACATTCTAGTGGTTTGGGCTCCTGTTACCTTTCACCTAATCTATTCCAATGGCTCCTACTTGGTCTCCCTCATTCTTTCCTCTCTCCAAGTGTCTTCCACATTGATATCAAATGAATGCTCCTAAAGCGTGACTGAGGCTATCATTGCTCAGCTCAGGAAGCTTCTCTCATATAGGGTAAAATAGAAACTCTTCTGATTGGCATTGAAAGCCTTCACAGTCTGGTTCCAGCCCATCTTCCTGTACTGATTTCACTTTATTCCCCCTCACACACTCTGCCCTCTAGTCAAACTGTTCTACTTATGGTTGACTATAAACCATAGTCTATCCTCTCCCTTCATGCCTTTGTATAGGCTGTCCCCCATCCCTGGAATGCTCTCTCTCTCATCTTCACCACCTGGAATCCCTATGGCCCTTCGAGGCTTAGTTCAGATAGAGCCACCTTTCTAATGCTCTCAGCTGTCAGCACCTTTGCATCTATCCTGTCTTTTATAATATTTATTTGTAAAAGTAGACCACTGCTTTAGAAGAATACAAGCTCCTTGAAGGCAGGTACTATATCATTTTTGTATTTGTATTCCTAGCATCTAGAACAGTGCCTAAAATATAGTAGGCACTTAAATTCTAATGGATCAATTGATAATAGCCTTATAAAGTAGGTACTACTAATACCATCATTCCATTTTACAGATGAGAAAACAATCTGGGAGAGATTAAATGACCTGCTAATGATTACATCTTTTTTTTTTACAAGCAATCGGGGTTAAGTAACTTGCTCAAGGTTACACAGTCAGTTATTTCTGGGTGTGGTGCTAAGTATCAGAGCCCGCATTCGATCCCAGGTCATCCCGACTCTGGGGCCGGTGCTCTTACTTGCTGGGCTACCTGGCCACCCCTGATTACATCTTTAATAAGCCTCAGAAGCAGGATTTGAACCAAGGTCTTCCTGACTCTAAAGCTAGAACTCCTTCTACCAGTCTGCTCTGAAAGGAATTCATGGAAATATAATGGTGATGAGGGCCACGAAAACATGCCTAGATTGGTCATTTTAAGTCAAGGCAGCTGTCCACCCTCATCCCAATAAGCTTCGGACCAGAGTTACATTCACTATTTACCCTCTGATGATCTGTGATCTCACCCAGGGAGCCACTCCCTCCACCACTCCCTTCTCATTCTATGTAATCCTCTCTTATGTATTTCAGAAAATCCTTTGTAAAAGCTTCACCTCACGTGTGAAAGGCCTTCCTCTGGTTATTTTTAATATTTCATGGTTACTAAGGCAGTACTCAGGCTATCTGGAGAATGAAGGCTAATAGACCTTTCACATAAGAGGCCTTTAACTGCCTATGGGGGATGCAGAGCTTTCACCTTCCAGATGGTAACTGTAGAGCATCTCCCCGAGATAGTTGGCCTTAGGAGTTTAATAGTTAGCAGCAGGAGATTCCCAGAGTGTTCATCCCAGAGGGAGGGAGTAGCTGCAGGGCCAGGTCATGCAATGAGCCCAGGAAGACTTCTGTTTTTCATTTGCTGGAGTCAGACCACAGGTTGGATCTGCGTGTTTCCTCTTATCTTTCCATGAAGTCAGAGGCTGCTGATGTTGCCTTGGTAACTTTGCAGAGTCAACTTCCAATCCATTTATGGTGGTTGTTTTTTCCCACTGGAGTGATAGCCAGTTGACACGTCTGTAGTGCCCACTGTAGGCAGAGTGCTGTATTGGTTGCTATTCAAAGGAGCTGGAGGAGAGAGATGCCCAAAGGGATACAATAAAGATGGCACCAAAGCCCATCTTTGAATGAAAAAGGAAAACAGTTCAGGACAAAAAAGGAATTCAAGTTAATCCAATACACATTTATTACATGCCTACTATTTACAAGGAATGGTACTAAACATTGGGAATTTAATCAAAGGGATCTATGGTTTTACTGGTGTAAGTATCCCTTCCACTGGGCAGCTAGGTGATGCAGTGGACAAAGCACCTGGCCTAGAGCCAGGAAGTTCAAATCCAACCTCAAATGCTTACTAGCTATGTGACCCCAGGGAAATCACTTCACCCTGTTTGCCTCAGTTTCCTCATCTGTAGAATGAGCAGGAGAAGGAAATGGTATCTGTGCCAAGAAAATACCCCAAATGGGGACATGAAGAGTTAGTTGGACATGACTATAATGACTGAACAAATCCCTTCCAAGATTGCCTGTGATAACTTACCCATGCCTGCCCATGCTGGGAAATCTGTGTCCATGGCTTCCCATAACTTCATTAGAGGGTATATGCCCAGTATGTTGGAGATTGTACTTGACTTCTCTTGACATTGCCAGGGTGCTTGTAGAGCTCCCAGGCTCCCCATCAATTATATTTCACATAAGCCATGTGCCTACCCCATCTTCTTTTTGTTTACACACTTCTTTGTGGACATATTTTACTCCCTTATTCATAATGTGGTACTGTCTGCTCACGCTCACCATGTGCCTCTCCACTGTCCCTTGGGGTGGCCCTTGTTTTCCATTCTTCATGACATTTATGTCCTATGACTCACAGCCACACAATAATGGCGGAAGAACTAGAGGACCTTGTCACTGAAGCACTTATATCGTCCTAGGGGAAGAGGGGAAGGATGATACAACATGTATAAACATAAGTATCATACAAAATCATTTGAGGAAGGAGAAAACACAGGGAGGTTGGGGTGGGGGTTGGGGAGTCAAGGAAGGCTTCATGAAAGAGTTGGGACTTTGGCTACTTCAGAAGAATTCTTAGTGATTGCCGAGCCCAGAAATACCTAGCCTTTTGTACTATGACACATTTTAATATTAAAAAAATTCATGGGCCTTCACATGATAAATATCTGGCTTTCCATAGCAGGAAGAATATTCCTATGTCTGAAACTACTAAGAAAGATTCCAAAATTCTTATTTCTCTTCAAATTGGAAGGGTCCCCAGAGGTCATCTGGCTCTGTGGAATGGCAAGATGAAATGAGTAAAGGGTCTAAGGTGGGAAGTTATTCTTGATCATCCCCATCATTACTCTTGCATACATTATTAGGTCACCAGGAATAAAGGATCCTGGAGATAGAAAGATCAATAATTATTGGAGTATACCTATCCTGGATCCACTGAGGTGAAAGGCAAGTAAGGCAGCTGAATAAAGTAGAAAAAAAGGTCATGGATTTGGAATCAGGAGACCCAAGATCAAATCCCACCTCTGATATTCTCTGTGTTGCCTGTGACAAGTCATCTCACCTCCCTGAGCCTCAGTTTCCTCATTTGTAAAATATATTAAATGACTCCTGAGGTTCTTTTTAGATAAAGATTTATCATCCTAAAATTAGGATCCATTGACTAAATAAAATACATAATAGTAAAGAAAGATGTGGCTTGATATCCTAGGTAGCAAAGTGGCCTTGGAGCAAATGAGACCTGAGCCCAAATCCTGCCTCAAACTTTTAGTGGTTGTATGACCTTTGCAAGTCATATGGCCTCTCACTTCTCCAAGTGACTCTATAAGATTAGAAATTGCAGAGTAGATGCCAACCTGCACTGATAGAGGGAGTTTCCTCATCCAAGAATTCCCTTACAATGAAATTACAGATCTCTCCGTCTAATGACAAAAGAAATGACTATGGATTTAATGATACTTTTAAATGATTTTGTATTGTATTAATTATAAAATCACAAGATCATTGATTTAGAGCTTGATAGAAACTGAGAGATCATCTAGTCCAACCCTCTTGATTTTGTTTTGTTGTTGTTCAGTCATGTCAGACTCCTCAAGATCCCGTGTGGGGTTTTCTTGGCAGAGATACTGGAGTGGCTTGCCACTGTCTTCTCCAGCTTATTTTTTAGATGGGGAAACTGAGGCCAATAGGGTTAAGTGGCTTGCTGTAATGAGAATGGGAATTTGAAGATCTTCCCTGCCCCTTAATAGACCTAGGGGGAAGTTTGAAGACTTCACCTGCTTTGAAAGTAAACTCTGCCTCCTAATAGGCTGAATGTAATCACATGGAGCCTGTGATGGAGGAAATTTGCTAAAGGGTGGAGCAGAGAAGCTTCCACAGGAAGCTGGTAGTCAGAGCTAGCCAAGACGGTGGGGGAGAGAGGAGCTCGGGCAAAGAGATAGAGAGGTTTGTAAGGTTTGATCTTGTCTTGGTTTGTGGGAAGGCTGAAAGATGCTGTGGCTCTCAGCATTGTTATGGCTTCTGAATATTTTTGGTACTATGATCTAATTGGCTTACTGGTTTGGGGATTTGGTTTTCTGGTTTCTGAATAAATGCTTCAGTTCTGTCCTCTATCTGGAGAGTTTGGTATATTTTGTGATCTAACGTCTTGTGATACTTATAGTCATGGTCTTTATCATGATTGTGGGTGCTGTAAATATTGCACTGGCACTGTACTTGCCCAAAGTCACACAGCTAGTGGGTATCTTAGGACAGATTGGAACTCAGGAAGAGGAGTCTCCCTGGCTCCAGACTGGGTGCCTTATCTACTGCACCATGTAGCTGACTTTCATTTTGCAGTTGAGGAAAATAAGATTCAGAATCTCTTCAAGACAATTCTAAGTGCCCCATAATAGCAGGTCCTGCAGGCCGGGCTCAGCTAGAGGTCAACTTCTGATGGTGCCATCTTGGACCTTTGACCAAACCTCCTGTAGGTTAAATGGAGAACAGTGAATTCACTACTCTCTTCCTCTGTTTTCCTTTCAAGCACTTTAGAACAAGGAATAAAGTTCTTAGATAATGACCCCCTCTGGAAGAAAAGCTGTTACAAAGGGAGTTTTAGTGTACCGCAAGCTTAATAAGGGTCCATAGGAGGTAGGATGTGACAGCCAAAAAAAGCCAATGCCACAAGCTGCATTAAGAGAGACATAGTTTCTAAGAATAGGGAGGTGCTCATTCCCTTGTCCTCTATCCTCCTCAGACCTCATCTGGAGTCTTGTGTTCAGCTCCAGGAACCACGGAAGGTAGATATTGATAAAAACCAAAGAGCTCAGAGGAAGGCAACCAGAATTGTAACAGGCCATGAGTCTGGGATGTATATGAATCATTTGGCTTTTGTTGTCCGGGGAAAAGAATACTAGGGGGAAAATAATGGCTGTCTTGATTTAACTTGAATTGAATCAATTTTCTAAGAAGAAGGTTGAGGTCTCTAGGAAAAGAGAGGTAAGCTTTTTGATTTTTTAGTTTTTGATTATCTATAAGACATTTTGATTATCTATAAGATATATATATATAAGAAGCCCATCAAGCATGGTATGATGTAGTAATAAAATTGTTGAATTGGGATTTAGAAGACTTAGATCTGAATCTTCACTTTGCTGCCTTTGACCTTGGGCAAATTACTTCTCCTTTCTGGGCCTCAGTTTCTTCATCTGTAAAATGACTTCCAAATTTATATCCCATAATCCTAGGGGTTAAGAAAGGATCTAGGAAAGTAGTATTTGATGTCGGGGATCTTAAAACATTGGAAGGATTTATCAGCATATTCTTTATTCATGAGAAAAGGTACAGAGTAGGAAAATAAGAAGCAAGAAGTCAAGTTTGTTTGGACACATAGGTTATCAAGAAGAAGTGAGACTGGAAAGATATGTTGAATTAAAAGACATTGGAACTCAGATCAATCCAACAAACAATTTTGACTCCATGACAAAACGTACCTCCCTTCTCTCAGTAGAGAAGTGGTGAACTACAGATAGGAAATGAGGTATACACTTCAGACATTAAAAATGTTTCAGTTTGTTTCATGTAATTGTGACTTTTTGTTAAAAGAGAAGTTTCTTATGAGAGAAGGCGAAGCTTTAGGGGAATGACAATAAATGTCAGTAAAATATTTTTAAAGGAAAAATAGAAAAATTAGGAATATATTGTAGATAACCCTGAATGAGAGGATAAGGAATTTATCATGTAGGTGACAGGGAAGGCTTGTGGGGAAGGGGACTGGCACGACTGGAGAATGTCCGTGTAATATCTTTCTTGTCATTTTTCAAAGAACTTTCTAATTTGGGGGGGGAAGACTAGGAAGACTTCTTTTTTTTTTTAGGATCATAGGTTTTAGAAATGGAAAGGACCTTAGAGATCATATAATCTACCTCCTTCATTTTAAAAAAGAAGAAAAAGGGATGGCTAGGTGGCACAGTGAATAGAGCACCAGCCCTGGAGTCAGAAGGACCTGAGTTCAAATCCGGTCTCAGACACCTGAAACAAAAAATTGCTGTGTGACCTTGGGAAAGTCACTTAACCCCAATTGCCCTACCTCCCCCTCCAAAAAGCAAAAAAAAAAGAAGAAGAAGAAGAAAAAAACCCAGGACCATAAGAATAATTTGCCCACAATGATGCAGGTAGTAAACATCAGAACCAGGAGTCAGCTCATTCATTTTTGCTTTTGTATACTCAGTGCCCAGCCCAATACTTGGCACAGGATAGAGACTTGATAAAGCTTATTGAATGAATGAATGAATGATTCTAAAAGGCCTCTTCCCACTGTGCGACTCATGCCAATAAAGCTTCTCCTCCACACTTAGAGAAACTTTTCCTTGAAGTATGGCTGGCTCATGAGACTCCCCTGCAGCACTATTATGGGCCAGCCCGGCCCACATTTAGGGGCTGCTATCAAGTCTCTGAGGAAAGGTCAGCTGGAAATAGAAACCCTCCCTTTGTAATTATCTGGCGCCGCCTGCTAGGCCCCAAAGCCCAGTACATTCACAGCTCTAGGCAGCCTGTAGCAAAAGGCTTTGGGAGAAGCTTTTGCTCACTCAGACGTAAAGCCAACTGGCCAGAAGACATTTAGCTGCAAACTCAGGGATGTCTGAGGCTCTGGGGTGAGAAGAGATGATGCCCTTTCAGCACTACACTGCCTGACCCTTGGTTTCATCTAAAGTAAAGAATATCCACAGCTGAAGAATTCCTAGAAATCCTCCAGGCTAACCCTCTTGTTTTATAAAGAAGGCAAATGAGGCCTGGAGAGGAGTGAGTTGACCAAAGTCACACAGATCCAGAATAGAACCCAGTCTACTGACTCCTAATTTAGTGTAATTTTCATTGCATCATCATCATGCCAAGATTCCCCTTTGGACACCAAAGGCATGTTCTTTTCAGAGTGGGGAAAATCTGGACTCAAGCAATCCCAGCCTTGAGAGGGGAGAGGCCTGACCCAAAATAGAATTGTTCATGGTTGGCCCAATAGCATTCTACAGCAATGATTACTTAGAGTTCTCAGGGCTAACTCTGAGGGGCTCAGTTTCTATTCCTTTTACATAGGGCCCCCATCTGGTGAGCACTTTAATATCAATCAACTTGTACAACTCTAGTTTTTACAAAGGGTATTTACTGAGCAAGGACAAAGGTTATGAAACAATTGCCTCACACCACATTCTCCTCTTGTACACACACAAGGTCCCCAAGTAAAAAGGAACTCAAACTCTAAGTACAAAGAAAGTCTGCCTCTTGGGCTGAAAAGTACCTTGCAACACCTGGCCTTGGGAGTCATTTTCTTCCTTGTTAGAGTCCCTACCAAGTTTATTTCAGGGCCTTCTGTCTTTGGCAATGGACCAGTCACCTCATTATTCAACCAGACTCATTCCTTTCTGGGCCCGGTATCTTGGTTAACAAGTCAATCTGCTTCTGGGTGGGTCAAGCAGGTTGCTCAGCTGTTAGGCTAGATCCACAGGGAACTCTGTTAATGCTGCTGACTGGCTACAGTGAGGCCCCAAAGAAGGCTTTGATGATCTCCTGATTTCATTTGCTAGCTTGGCACTCTCTCGTTGGAAGACTCATTCACCTGAGATCAGGGGGAAATAGACACAAAAGAAATAGAAGCCCCAGGTGTTCATGGACAAATGGTGGCCAGGAAGAGATGGTAGAGCAGCCATGGCTCGTCCTTCACCTGAAACTCATGGCAGTTCTTGCTTCACTTCCCATGTAGTGAGTACTCTCTATCCTTGCTCTCCCACATCTAAGACAGCTACACCTTCCATCCAGAGTCTGAAGAGTTTTCCTAAGGGGTTGGAATATTTACTTCCTCACCTCAAGCCTTTCTTCTGGTATGGTCCCCCCCGCTGTAATCAATAAGTGACTAGTACCCTAATGCCATTTAACCTGCTAATATCAAATAGCTTTTAATTATAAGGGATATTTACTTCAAAGGTTTAGAAAGAAGTTTAAACATAGCACCCCCACTCTCATCCCATACCTCAGGACACACTCTCTCCTAAACTACCTCAGCCTCTGGGGAGAGTGGACCCATACTTAACATAGCTGCTATATAGCAATAGTCCCAAGAAAGGGACATATTGATTCTATTATATACAAACTCACTTTCAAAATCCTTCTCCTTCTGGCTCCTTAAATAACCAGAAGACTCCTTGTTTTGACACACTATCCTTCCCTATCACTCACTGCCAGAAGGGGTTCACCAAGCCTCCATACATTGAATTGGAGCAACAGGGAATATAACCCACCAGGACGTACAAATCTGAACGTGCTCCATTGAAAGGGTCCTTGTTGACCAGCCCTCCCATTACACTACTCACATTTTCATTTATCCAGTTTCCTCAACTAGATTATAAATTTCTAATATACTAGTGATTTTTTTTTACTTTTTTGCAAAGTGCCCGACAATGCCTCAAAGTTTGAAGGCAACTCACTGAGTTAATAGGATTTTTTTTTTGTTTGAATCTGCAATTTCCTTGGTGTGAGGAACTCCTGATATGAAATTTTCCTTCCAATAATGTAGATGGCAATTCATCTATAGCTTAAAGTTGAGAGCTGTGGTTAAGTGACTTATTGATGGTCAGATAGCTATTATATGTCGATCAATCAAACAAGTATTAAGTGCCTATTATATGCCAGTCATTGGTGATACCAAGACAAAAAGTGAAATAGCCCCTGCCCTCAAGGAGTTTACATTCTATTAGAAGAAAGAAATAAAAGTTGAACTCAGGACTTCCTGACTTGAATACTGACTATCCATTGTGCCATGCTTCTTCTCATCAGTAGATAGAGGATGACAGATAGATGATAGATAGATAGATAGATAGACAGACAGACAGATAGACAGACAGACAGATAGATAGACAGACAGACAGATAGATAGACAGACAGACAGACAGACAGATAGATAGATAGATAATAGATCTCCAACTATCTGTCCTATCTCTGTATATGTATACGTATTTGCACATGTATTTATGCATGTATATACATACATATACATACTATGTATACACAAACACATAAAATTCTTGAACAGACACTAAAGATGAACAATGAAGTAGTATCAGAATTTAAAAGGAGGAAGGGGGTAGACTGGTTCATATTTAGGAACCTACAAAGAGCTTTTAGTGACTCTAGGTTGTTCTCCCCCATTCAAAAACCCCCAGCAAAACCACCATTTTGTTACCTATATTTTATACCAAATGACTAAAAATTGTGAAACACCATGATATCAGAAAAATCACAATCATAGATGACCCACATGCCATTGAGAAGAGTCATAGTGGGTGTGACTTGGCAGCAGCACATTGCCAACAATGGCACATTCAAGAAACAGTGTAAGGAAATCGTAATGGCTGCGCGCATATGGCCAGAAAATGAGTTGGACCACTGGTCATATCAGAAGGGTGAGGGAGAGCAGATGGACAACCCCAATGCTGCACTGATATACATGAAATATTAAAAGAACCAGGAAAAAAGCCCCCAGTGAATTTAATGGCTCCTCTTCAGAGGATTTATGGAAAGATATGGACAAGATTCATGGGAAAAGGTACAGAAGGGCTGGGGTCTTAACCAGTGGATGGAACACTCACATCACAGAGATCCTGGGTCCCCTTAATCCTCACAGTACTCTGATTCTAATCACTCAATGCTAGATCCAAAATAACTTTTTTTTTAAAAGCAATCGGGGTTAAGTAACTTGCTCAAGGTTACACAGCCAGTTATTTTTGTGTGGGGGCCGAGTATCTGAGACCGGAACGATCCCGGGTCTCCCGACTCTGGGGCCAGCGCTCTTACTCACTAGGCCACCTGGTCTCCCCCCAAATAACTTTTTTAAAGAGGTTTGTTGATAATGAAAATAATAGTGTCCTTTGTTCAAGCATCATCACCTCTTGTTTGAACTATTACAACAGTTTCCTAATTGGTCTTCACTCCTCGAAACTCTCCTCTCCAATCCATCTTCCCTGCCTTAGGTGACTTTCCCAAAGCCTAGCTCTGACTGTCACACCCCTGCTCAAAAAACTCCAAGGGTTCCCCATTATTGCAAGATTAACAATGAAAGCTTCTGTTTGGAATTTCAGGTTCCTCACAACCGGGTCCTTTCTTACCTTTCCAGTCATCTCATGCTCTCCTCTCCTCCATATACCATATGACCCAATGATACTCAACTAACTGCTGCTCCTAACACACGTGACACCCCATTAACAGTTCTCATGCCTTTACCCTGGCTATTTACAGTCTCCTTTTTCTACTCTGACTCTTGACATCCCTGATGTCTTTCAAGGGTCAGCTCAAACTATGCCCTGTCTTTGCAGGAGAGAGGTTCCCTCAGCCACTGGATGGTCACCCTCCTTTGTAGTCTGTACAATCTTGTAGTACCTGATTATTTACATACAGTCACCTCTCTTGTCCGTAACCTCCTTGAAGACAAGTACTATTTTTGTGTTTTTATCTTTCTTTGTATCCCTAGCCCTTTGCACAGGGCCTGGCACAAAATAAGGACTTAACAAATGCTTGGTGACAGATTGATGGATAGTTACATGACCTCTCCAGGTTTGCAAAATACTTCACATACATTAGCTTATTTCATCCTTTCAATTACCCTGTGAGATAGTTGTTCTTATTTTTCCCACTTTACAGATGAGGAAACTGAGTCTCACAGATTAAGTGACTTGTCCAGCATGCCTAACCAGTGAATATCTGAAACAGGATTTCACCCAGGTCTCCCTGACTTTCCGACTCTATCCACTGTACCATACTGTCTCTTTGTTCATTAAGGCTGGAAAAGTTGGCGTGTTTTTGGCTTTGCTTTGTTTTTTCAATATATAAGGTCCCTTAGCTGATACTCTTGTCAATACAGACAGGGTTTCAGTTCAGGACTCAAGAGTTCTGGGAATACATGAAGTTATGCAGATACCCAGCAAGGCCAGGAGTAAGCAGATGCCCAGACGTTGTAACTGGCCTGGCCCAGTCTGGCCTGGGGATTACTGCCCCGGAACAGCAGATGACATGGGCAGCCCGGTCAGCGTCTGCCTCTCAGCCAGACCTAAGGGCTCATTCTGAAGCCACAAACCCAACCTGAAATGCCAATTCTCAGGCCAGAGGCCGAATTGAGGCTGCTCAGTTTTCATTTAATCCACTTCTCAAGCCCTTCCCCCACATAAGGCTTTGCTTTTGATTGGGAAAGAGAAGGCAGTCCAGAAAGAGCTTACACACATGCCTAGGTACACACACACACACACATTCTCACACTCTCAGCACTAGCTTCTTTAGGTGCCTGAAGCTCTATTCTGCTGGGCCATTCTGATGATCAGAGAACAAAGATGAGAGAACCAGCAGAAAATGAAGTTTAGTGGGTGAATTTGGAGCCCAAAGACCCAGGTTCAAATCCTAGGTGTATGCCTCTTAGTATCTATGTGATCTTGAGCAGGTCATAATAGAACCAGTTAGCACTAGCTTCTGAACGGATTATTAAATTATGACTGTGAGCACATCCATCTCAGAAATCAGCAAACATTACACATATGAGCTAGATTTATTGGATTTTTTAAAAAATTGTCTAGACTCAAGAAAGTGATGAAGAAAATATTAATTAAAATGCAGATTAAGCTTAAAAGGGCATTCTGGGTTCATTTGACTGGGGTTTTTTTTTTCATTTGACTGGGTTGTAACTTTGGGGTTTAGTTTGTTTTGGGTTTTTTTGAGAGCTAGTTGTTAAATATTTACCAGCACACCCCTACCTCTAAGCCTCAGTTTCCTCTGTTAAAATTAAAGGATTGTACCAGAAAATGTATCGTCATTTCTGGTTCTAAATTCTGTGGTTAAATAGTATTAGAAGAGTGAGGCAGGAATATAAAATGCAGGTATACAAGGAGAAAAGAAAAGAAGAATTTTCTGGACCTGTGATTTCACTGATGTGAGGAACTTCTAAAATACAAACTCCCTCTATCTATGCAGCTCACCAATTCATCTGCATCATCTAGTCTTAGAAAGTTGACCAGAGCACTGAGTGGTTCCACAGTTGTTACACATGGCCACACAGCCAACACTGTCTCAGAAGCAGAACTCAAACCCAGGCCTTCCTGATTGCACAGCTGACTTTCTAGAAACTAGGTCATGCATGTTTATAAGTGTCTCTATCAGCTCCAGATTGCCTGGAAAATCTGCATTTTTTTATATATGGCAGTTTCCTTTAAGTAGAAGAAAATTTTATTAGCTCCACATGAAATACAAAGCCCAGAAAGTTTAGATGTCTTAGCCAAGGTAACCTAGTCAACCAGGATGAGAGTCAAGAAACCTCCCATGAGCTTTGGCCTTCTGTTTCTGACCTGCCACTTTAGAAACATTTATAAGTGGACTTCGCCCTTTCTTATGCTATCATAATGGCTCTTCTGGAACTCTGGAGAAAAGTTTAGTCCTGGAAGACACTACCATAACGAACCTTTGGCTCATTCTGCTGCAAAGGAATTGGAAGGAAATTAGGGTCCATCCAGTCCAACCCCTCCTCAGTAGAGATTGAGGGGCTCATTGAAGCTCACACAACCAGTGACAAGGATGAGATTTGAACTCCAGTCCATTGACTTCAGAGTTAGCTCTCATTACAGTGATACTGTGTCTCTCTTCTCATTGCAAAGATGAAGCTAGCATTCAGTTTCCTCATAATAGTAACTATTCACACTTACAAAGCAATTTAAGATTCCCAGAGTACTTTGCTCACAACAGCCCTGGGAAAATGGGAGTCTGATAATTGTTCTGATCTTTGTAGAAGAGGAAGCCTCAGAGAGATGAAATGATTTGCCCAAGGTCACATAGCTAATTAGGCGAAAAGGAAGCTTTACAAATAATACTACCTCATATTTATAAAATATATTTATGACCATAGACTTGGAGCTAAAAGGAACCCGAGAGGCTCTTGAGTCCATCCCTTTCACTTTATAGATGAGAAACTGAGGCACACAAAGCTAAGTGATTTGCCTAGGGTCACATGATTAGTAAGATAGTTCTCTGTGAGGTCATTCTGATCCCAAGTACAACACTTTGCCTACTGGAACACATTGCATCTCAATGGTTTTTGTTGTTTTTTTTAAACACCCTCCCACAATTTAGGAGGCAATACTACATAGTACAAGGTAAGCTAGACTTAAGCATCAGAAGACCCAGGCTTAAATTGCAGTGTTATCACTTATTCCCTAGACAGGTCACCTTGACCAAGTCATTGTCTCTCTCTGGGCTCCGGTTTCTTACTCTGAAAAATAAAGGAGGTTGGCTAAATGTCCTTTGAGCTCCCTTCCATTCCTAAACTTACGATCTCATTTCACTTTGCTAACAGTGCTACGATATAGGTTAGGGACCCTGTTAGGTAGAAGCAATATTGGTGTCCCTGTTTTTACTGAGGCCTAGTCAGGTGAGATAAGTTGCTAGGGGCTCCACAGCAGTTTAGCGGCAAAGTTTGGCCTAGAACTTGGGTCTCCTGACTCTTAGTCCAGAGTGAAATTTCATTATCCTGCCTTGCCTCCAACATTCATCAAATTCCCAGAAAAATCTGCCAGCCTGCTTTCTCTGTATCTAGTCTTCCCTGTGTTGGATTTCACCCACAGCCCAGGCTTCAGTGGCACAGCCCCACCACCCTGGTGACTCATGAGATGCCCAGAAACTTAATTACAAATACCAAAGGCACAGCCGACCCTTTGTCTAGAGGGTATTTGTTTTAATGTCAGCTGAGCACTGACACCACAGTCTCCCTGGGAGCTGTCTCACTCTCTCTCCCCAGTTTCCCCTTCGCCCTTCTCTGGCCCCCCACCTCCTCCACAGTCTCAGAGCTGAAGTGCAGGCGTTTCTGGGGGCTGATTTATTAGCCTCATCCGGTAATTATCCTTGATGTGGGGGGCTGGGCTCATTTAGTGACCTGCCTGAGGGCCCTGGGAAGGAAAGTCATTAGGCTATGCAAAGCCTGCCACCGACCCCATCTGTCCCTGCATCTGCCTCACCCCTCTGCCCACTCAGGGAAATACAATGTGAGCCCTTGTCTGTGTCAGGATATTCACCATAAGCCATCAAGGTAAACCTAGACCCATTGGAGCACTGAGCCCTGAAGCCCAGGACAGAGCATTTGACCTTGTGTTCCAAGAGTGGGTCCTTAATAAATATTTATCATAAGCTCAAGAGCAGAAGTGATTTTAGAGATCATCTGAACCAACCTCTTCATTTTGCTGAGGAAGAAAACGAGGCCCTGAGAGGTGACCATGTGACCTTGTACAGGTCACCTCCTTTCTCTGGGTCTCAGTTTCCCACATCTTTAAAATGCAGGGATTATAATCCCTATGGACCCTTTCTAGTTTTAGATTCTACAAGGCCTTTGAAATCAGTTGACTTGACCATAGTTGCAGAAGGAATTAGAGAGCTGAACTGAAAGTTAAATCCAGATTGTCTGACCGAATGTTTATGGGACAAGTGAAGTAGGGGCCAGGGAGGGTTTTATCCTGCCTCCATCATCTTCTCTCAGATGCAGTTATGTGCTGCTATATGAGAATCTCGTGAGAACAAATGCTACCTGTCTGCTCCAGTGCTCCGGTATGTGGATGGGGAAGGAGAAAGGGATGGGGGATCAACTGTAGATCTTTCTTCTGAGGATTTCAAAGCACTTTTCTAGCAGTAACTGCTAGCAAGGACGTGATGTCTGCCTTGCCTGACTTTCTATAATAGATGCTTCGGAGAAATTATATAAGTCACGGAATGTCAACTCCTGAAAGGTTCACAAAAAATCGTTTGACCCTTTCATTTGACTGAGGACAAAATTGAAGCCCAGGGAGGGGGAGCACCCTACCTAAGATCACATAGCAAGTAAGTGGCAAGAGTCAGCAATAGAGTCCTAGTCTGCTCCTTCCAAGTCCAGGATTCCTTCTTCTATGCACGTTGCCTCCCATTCTTTGTAAACAGAAAGATAATAAATATGCCCTAGGGAAATGGTGCCTTTAGAGGAATCCTGCAGTGACTGAATTCTTTTGCAAAACAAATAATCAGCCCCAGATTGTCTGGACGATCCATATTTTTATATATAGCAGTCTCCTTTGAGTAGAGAAAAACTTTATTAGCTCCACAGGAAACAAGAAGTCCAAAAGGTTTAGGTGTCTTAGCCTGAGTAACTTAGTCAACCAGGATGAGAGCCAAGAGTGGTCACCCACCCTCCCGTGTGCTATCACCTTCTGTTTCTGACTGCTCCCCGCCAGCCTCCACGTGGCTCTCTCCCTGGATGCCCTCCCGCTAGAAAAGGAAACAAACCAGTGCAGCATAGAGATTTCAGATGTGTGGTGACCCAGGCAGTTTAAACAAACACAGCCCTCAGCTCTCAATAAATGTTTAGTCATACTGACTGGCCCACAGGGAAGTTCAAGCCCTGGGAGTTCTGGAACTCTTGACCTCTGTCACTGACACAGGGGGGAACTAGTCCCTTCACAGGACTTGGTTTTCCCTACTAAGAAGCAGAAAAGTCCACTTGTTTTACCTACCAGGGTAGCAATGAGGAAAAGGAACAAAAAACATGTGTGGGCCCTTTTTGGAGATAGGGAGCTAAGTGCCAAGGGTTGGATCACAGCTATAGAACAGAAATGAACCTCTGAGATCATCTAATTCATTCTGCATAGAAGGGAAGAGAGACCCAGAGAGGTCAAGTCACTTGCCCAGGGGTCACAAGGTGACTCAGTGGCAGAGCTGAGGTTCAGACTCAAGTTGTCTGATTCTATTTTTATTTTTCATTTTTTTATTTTTTGCTTTTTGGAGGGGGGAGACAGGGCAAGTGGGGTTAAGTTGACCTCATTAACTCCTCCTGAAGACCCTCCCCAAACTCCTCCTCTAGACCACCCCTAGATTCCTCCCACAGCCTTCTTTATATAAGACCCCATCTTGTCTCCATGTAGGTGAGAGCTCCATAGAATGACCTAACACAGCCATCTAGGCTGAAGAGGTTATCCATAAAGAGGGTTAGGGTTTCTCTGGAGACCCCAAAATACCAACATGCTGGGTCCTGCCAAATGAATTTGACTCAAGTCTTCTAAGCCAAAGAAAAGTAAAGTTTATTAAAAGTTCGCTTGTATTAGACAGAGTAAGTCTATGCTAGGTCATTCTATGGTACTCACACATGGAGATGAGATGGGGTCTTATATACAGAAGGTTGTGGAAGGAATCTAGGGGTGGTCTGGAGGAGGAGTTTGGGGAGGGTCAATGAGTGATCAAGGGTGGGAAGTTGCTGGAGGCTACCTGGAGACTACAGACAATGGTGGGCTTGGCCAGTTCAAGGGTAGATTGATATTTTGATAGGCTCAAGAGTGGGGAGTCTAGTAACAGAGATAGGCTCAGCCACAATGTAAGGCTTATGGCCTCATGCAAATGCCTCATCAAATGGGATGATTTTATCAGAGTTCAAGGAGGGGGAGGGGTTCCCAGAGCCTGTACCTCAAGGACTCCAGGAGAGCTCCAGGGGGCTCCCAGAGCCCATACCTCATCGATTGACATTTAATGAATACTTGTTTTCTTACTTCCATGCAACTGTCAAAGTGATTTTCCTAAAGTGTAAGTTTGACTGTGTCACTGCGACTCAGTAAACATTAATAGTTCTCCTTGGCATCTAGAACCAAATAATAAGCTCTTCTGTTTCACTTGTAAAGCCTTTCAAAGCTGGTACCAACTTAAGTTCCCAACCTTTTTTCCACATTTCCATTTTTTCCCCTTCCCAGTTCATCTAAACCACCCTTCTTTCCCTCCCCACACATGACACTCCACCTCTGGTCTCTTCATCACTACCCTGGCTTTTGCCCTTGCCTGAGAAACATTCCCACTGTAGCATGGCCTCCAGAATGCCTTGTATTCTTCAAAAGTCTTCCCAAGACACATATTCCCCAAGTAAACTTATCTTGTCCCCAGTCCTCCCTTTTCCCCTCATGCTATTTATCCCTGCTCTCAAAATTTGCTTTTTGCTAGTTTTAGAAACATAAAGAAAAAAATATATATACATATACATATGAGGTAATGTGGCTTCTGAATCAGGAAACCCTGGGTTCAAGTCTCACCAGGAACAATACTGGCGATGTGACCTGGGGCAAATCACTTAACCTCTCAACGCTTTAAGGCAGCTCTCAGACTTTCAGTTGTAGAGAAGACCCTGATCTCAATTGGTAAAGGAAGTTTTCTCCCCAGAGTCCCCTATACCAGTGAAATCACAATCTTATCCCTATATTCTTTATACCTTTATACCCTATACTCTTTATATGGTTTTGCACCATCCGATAGAATGTAAGCTCCTTGAGTGCAAGGACTTTTTCATCTTTGCCTTTGTAACCACAGCTCCTAGCACGATGGACACATAGTAGGGGCTGAATAAATGCTTGTAGGTTGATAGCAGGATGGTAGAAATTCATTAAATGTTTGTTGAACTGAAATGGAGTCCCAAGTCCTAGACTCCACTCTACCATGCAATCATTGGAGATTTGGGCAAGTCCCCTTTCCACTCTGAACATCCTTATCATCTATAAAAGGCACTTCCTAAGGTCATAAGATTTAGAACTCCATGGAACTTTAGCATCCATTTAATCCAATTCCATTGACTTCGATGGCCCCCAAGGGCCCCTCTACATTGGACATTTCATGAAACAAGAACAATTCTTCCCCACCTTCCTAAGAGAGAAATAAATGGAAACATCTTTCAAGAAAGATAAAAAGGACAATTATTCCATGCCAGCTTTGTTTCCCCCCCCCCTTTCTTGTCAGGTAGGTGTGTACATGTCTTTAATACACATTGGCTGTGGCTGCTATAGCTTTAAGAGGACTGACAATAAACTGGCACTCAGATGACCAGGAGAGAGAGAGAGGATGATGAGAGATGAAGAACAAAGTTGACTGCTCTCACACACGGCTTTCATCTCTCTCCCCTTTCCCTGTCCTTTTCCCTCTTCCCTCTCTGTAGTCAGCCATTATTTAGCTACACCATCCTGAGGCCTGGCCAGCTCACAAGCTCACTGGGTATTTAGATGAACACAGGCCTAAAGGGCAGCTTCTCCTTGAGCTGATCAGCCCTAAGTGCCACCCAGACGGTCTCTGTTTCTTGAAAGGGTGCCAAGGAGCTGTTTGAAGATGTCTCGATTAAGTCAATGTTTTCTTTATTTAATTAAAGTGATGATGCACAGAGGCTTCCCTGTTAATAAGATAGGGAGGGAGAGAAAGCATGCCAACCTGACTGGGAAACAGAGGACTGGCAAAGCAAACGGAGCTTACAATGAGAGCTGGGGGGCCCGTAACACGGGCTAGCTTGACAGAAGGGAAGGCAGCCGTTTTGCCAGCAGATGCCTGTGAGCAGAGAACCGTGGTGTACAAAATTAACACGCTGGCTCATCAGGAAATGGGAATGTGGGTGGGATGGGAATTGCTTCATATGGACAAACAATCTGTCCAGAAGTAGATCCACAACCTGGAGAACTAGGGCCTAGTGGGCAGGCAGCTCCTAACCACAACCTGATTCTTTAAGACTTTCCTGAGCATGAAACTAGGTAAGCCAGACAGAGAAGCAAGCGCTGGGGAGAAGCAGGGAACACCTCCATGGCTGGACAAGCACGAAGCTGAAAAGTCTCCAAGAAGGAATCATTGTCTACGCCAGAGAATCCAAGATGGGAAGCCACTTCCTTGAGCGTTTTACATATCCTTCATGGCCTTTAAAAACATTCATTCGTTCATTTATTCAATCAATCAGTCAGTCTGTCAGACAGACAGACAGTCAACAAATATTTGTTAAGCCTATATTGAGGACCAACTATTGTGCTAGACACTGGGGGATTCAGTGTTTAAATAACAAGGTCCCTGACTCCAAAGGGCTTATAGTCTAGTTAGAGTGTATGGCAGGTATACAGGAAATGATTACATGCTGGATAAATCAGGGATCTGCAAACAAAGGATTATGTGAAATCTAAAAGAGAAGCTTGTTACCAACTGAGAAGCAGGAAGTAGGATAATAACATTAAGAACAGGATTTATTGCTCATCCTTCCTTTTCAACGAGTACCAATAACATCATGGGGCCGTATCCAAATGATGTGAAAAGCTATTCATACCTGAATTGGATTTAAGCGAAGCAGAGTCACACAAAGTCATCCGCCTCACTCTCTCTTCCAGAGTCATGGCAAGAGGTATGTCAAGATGCCTGGTGACAGCCTGGGACATAGTAGATGACCTTGGCATCTTGGATGTTTGATCGAGTTCTCAGTGCTCCACGGTATCTGCTCTCACTGCCTTTGGAATGCTTGTTCTGCTGCGGGAAGTCTTCACATGCTTGGTATAGACACCCCCCCACTCACCAATGAGTTTGAGGCCTTTTGGCTACCCTCAACCTGGTTTAGCCCCTCTGTCAAGACAGTTGTACCAGGATGTGAGCACTGAGCATTCTACAGCTTCTTGGAGTCCCAGGTGAGTGTTAAGTGCCAAACAGGCACCAAAGGTGGATGAACAGTACTAAAAAGGACTCAGCAAACCCTCACATCCAAGTACCAGTCCTCCTGAAACAAACTGTTAAATCCTTTCCAGCTTGGTAGGATTTCCATGTATACACACATGCATGCATGTATTATATTTGTGTATACATACTTGTGTGTATATGCCTATATGTGTATACATGTGTGTATGTGTATATGTATTCGAGTATATAGGCATATAATGTATGTGTGTATATTATATGCATGTACATATATGCACACACATACTACATTTGCATGTATATACATACAAATATACACATGAAACATATATATATATATAATCCAGAAAAATACTTAGAAAAGAAAGAACTGTTATATGTATTTGCCTGACTACTTCCAGTGATATCTGAAAGATAATGAACAATAGGAGATCAAGGACAAACATTGGCCCAATTTTCAGAGCACGGAGGGCACAGAACTTGCAAATTCTCGATCAAGGAGATTGAGTCAGATTTCTGTGAAAATTGTATGAAAGAGCCAATATCTACAGTCTGATTAAAGAGTCAGCATCTACAAAAGGAAGTGGTATGCTTTCTGATGATGAAGCTGGCTCTACAGAAGACAGAGAAGGCACTTATTCCAAACTTCTCTGTAGAAGTGGAGAGACTATGGGTCAGTCTGGATTTTTTTTGATATGCTGATGAGTTTTACTGAACTGTTTTATTTTCTCTCTTTTTTAAAAATCAAGGTTGGCTCTCTAGGAGACTGGGTGGTGGGTAGGGAAGAGATACAATAGGAAATGAAATCATATAAAAACAAAGCTATCAATAAAAATTAATTTTAAAAGGTCAGACTTCCAGGTCATGTGAGCCACAAGATGGAGGACTAGATATTTCTTACGCTCCCTATAACATTCCCAAACTTCTCCAAAATAGAAATTAGGAGCCAAAGATGAAGCAATTCCATCTGCCTCCATGTTCTAAGATATCCAGAATCCAAAAGGAGGGTTTTCGTTTAAATCCCCAAACCCATGAACTGACACTTGTTGACCCTGAGCTTACTCAGTACTCTTTCCCACCACCCACACTACCAGAAATGAATCTGCAGCAGCAGACCCAAGGACATGGACTTGAAACAAAACCTGCCCCTTCACCTCCATTCAACTCTCCACTTTCCATTACTGTGAAGACCTCAGCTCCAGGATGTGGAGATTTGCTCTGGCTGTGACAGACAGACAGACAGACAGTACGGCTGTCTCCCTTCAGGAGAAAAGCTGCTGCAGACCACAGCCCTGTAGCACCAGTTCTGCAATGCCCCAAAGTGCAGGCACAGCCCTTAATTAAGTCTGAAGGAAAAAGCAGAGCATCTAGCTAGGGCCAGTTCTGACTACCCAAAATTCACCTGGGTCAGAAATCTAGGTTGTTGGTTTTTTTGTTGTTATTACTGGGTTGGGAGAATGTTGGAGGCAATCTGACTTAAGTGACTTGCTCAGGGTCACACAACTATTAAGTGCCTGAACATTTGAACTCAGTTCCTTCTAACTCCAGGGCTAGTGCTTTATTCATTGTGCTACCTAGCTACCCAGTAGACTGATTTTTTAACCATGAATTGCCCAGCATGGAAAGAAGATGAAATACTTTGAGATCCAGCTCTCAAAGAAACCACAGAAGAAAGGGAGCCAAAAAGTGAATGATAAGGGAAAATCAGGGGGAAAAAACCCTGAAATTACCAACAGGGGAAACAGTAACAAAGAAAGGAAATATTCTCTAGGTCTAGTAAACAAGTTCAGGCATCTATGAATAAATGCTACAAAACACAGGGAAATAATTGAGTACTTACTGAGACAGAGTATGCTGTGGAACTTAAAGAGAACACAGAACCACAACATGCTGTTCTTCAGAGAAAGGAGAATTATGAGAGCAAAATTTATGGCCTCTGCAGCAAAAATAATGAGTGGAATAGAAAAACTAGAAAATGTGATGGCAAGCCTCACCAAAAAAATGAAAAAGAGAACAATGGGAGTGAACTGGGAATGTGAATACACAGAAAGGAAGGACAATCTGGAAGAAGAAAAGTAAAAATAAATAAATAACATTAAAAGAAAATATGCTTACTTTGTAGCAAAGCTTAGTGATATGAAAGACAGAATATATAGAAACAACTTTGGGATCACAAATCTCCAAGAAGAACATGACGCGATAAAAAGAATAGGTTATTAGAGAATATACATTTGTTTTCTCTTTTGGGAGGGCAACTAACCTGGAAGATCCAGAGAGTGTTTGGGGCGTAATTTACTTAGGTTTTGACAAAGCATTTTTATAAAGTTCCTCATGCTATGATTGTGGGAAAAATGGAGAAATGCAGACTAGACGACAGCAAAATTTATATATATATATATATATATATATATATATATACTAATGATATTATGTCCACTTGGATGGAGATATCTGGTGGATTACTTAAGAGATCTCTGCTTAACCCTGCGGTAGAATATACATTTAATAGACATATAGTCATGTGTGTACATATATACATATGTACACATACATGCATACATATGTGTGTGCATATGTGTGCAGGTATGCATGCAATCTAGATAAAGACATAGATAAGCTTGTCAGCTTATCATATTTGCAGGCAATACCAAGTTGAGAAGCCCAGTTAATGTCATTGGATGACAGATTGAACATCCAAAAAGATCTTGACAGGCTAGAACATTGGGTCAAATTCAATAAAAGCAAAATTAATAGGAATGCCTATAAAGTCTGTGACTCCTCTGCAGGCCTATGGTACCTGGTGACAAAAAGAGACTAGTCTGGTAGGTGATAAAGTTTTCCTTAGTTGTTCAGGGTCCCAGAAAAGCCAGCCTACCAGTATGAGCAAAATAAAAATAAACTGTTCCTGCACATTCAGCAACTCGAGACAGAGATCTTAGTTTTCAAAGATTGTGCCTGAAGATAACAGGGTGACTGATGACTCAGCAACAGTATAAATGACATGGACACTGTTGATGAGGGCTGCACTGAGCGACCAGTATGATCTTTAAGCCAAAGGGCACGCCATGAAATGTCTTGAGCCCTGCTTGGAGATCTGCCCCAGCAGTAAAAGAACCTCAAAAGACTCTAATACTATCTTCTCTAGTCAGGAGAGGGGTGCAGATGGGGAAGGGGCTTCCATTACCAAGGAACTTGGAATATTGTAGGAAAAAATCTTAAGAGCAAACTAAAGTATTATTAGAAGATTGGTTGGGGAAAGTACAGTCTAATGGGGAATAAACCAAAGTTTCTTCTATGACAGATTTGCATAGACTTGGGGACATCACAGAAAGGAGACTTACTTTTTGCAAAGTCAGTTAAATAAATTAGAGGTCCCTTTTGAGACCATCTTTTGCCTGTTTTTAGGTGGCTAAAATGGAAAGTTATCCACACTTGTCCTCAGAAAAAGAGTCCTACAGCTGCATCTCTGATGAGGGTTTGCCAGGGAAGGGGTGAAATCTCCCAAAGTGATAGATTTTGTAGGCAGGAACACACACACACACACAAACACACACACACACACACACACACACAGCTTACCATGCTCTATTATCATTCTTCATCCTAAGATCCTGCCTTCTAGGTTGAAGCCCATCTGAATATTATCAGACTTTAGCTATGGACCTCCTCTGTCACATTATCATACAGGATTTTCTGGATCAACTGGTGAAATTCCCACAAGAGATCAGGAAAGTAGTGGCTGATCCAGTAAATATGGCAATAAAAATTGCCATGGCAAAAAAAAATATGGCAATAAAAATATGGTAAAAAAATACTACATAAAAATATACACAGATAGGATCTCTGTTGATAGTGGGAGATTTCTGTAGGTGAGTGAGGGTAACAGTCTCTCCCATCTTTGGGTGTGGCTCCTAAAACAGGATCAATAAGCAAGCAATTGATCTGCAGCCTATAGGAGTGGAGTGGAGGCAATAGTGGCAGATGATGATGGGATATAAGAAAATTCAGGGTCTAGCTATCTGGTCAAGTTTAGGGGAATGTAGCAGATGGAGAGAACCCAGAAGAGTCTCAACAGAGTTCATGTGGTAGAAGCAATATCCTGATCATTTCTCCAATAAAGGCTGGGTTGGATTTCCCCCCAAAAGCTATAAAGTTGTCTCAAGAATTGGTTGGCCCAGAGACAAAGGCTAACACTGTATCTCTCTTGATGCAGCTTCATGGCCTCTGACCATACTGTCATGACTTCCTGGGCATAAAATATTCCACCTAGAGGAGATAAAAACTTTAGACTTTTCAGAAGTTCTGAGACCCACAAGTTGCCATACTCCATCCTGCTGACCGGAAGTGTTTCCATATGGAGACAAGGGAGAACTGGTCCAATCAAGCTAATTGTCAGAGTATCCTTGTGGAATATCCTTTCTACTCTATGCCTAAGTAAATCTACTTTTGTTAATTGTAAAGTGATCTACAAGTGCTTCATTTCATCCCAAAACTGAAAATGAATTAGCAAAGTATTGGTCTGATCAGGCCCAACCTTAACAGTCTAGAACAAGCTATTGACACTTGCTTTTCCTTGGTCGTAAAGGAAGTCCCAGAAGTTTGTTGGACTCTTTGGATTCTGAAGAACCGACAAGTGGAGAAACAGGTATCCTGATGGCCCCCATTTACTAAATCATGGGCCACTTTTGAGGCCAGACTATATTCCTGGAAGACTTGAAGTAAATTGTCCAGTAGTTTATTCCCTTAGGCTCTTGTGAGTCTGAGAGGCAAGATCCCCAAAGTGGTCTCTTTTGAAAAGTGATTTCTTACCTGTCACAGGGCCCTAGTAGCTGTGGAGTGGATGGCATAGGATCATACCATGATCCTTCATTTAGGGTTGCCCATTATTACTTGGGTGATGGAAAATGGGTTTTCTAACAAGATAGGTCACTTGGGTATTCATTCCCTTCATGAATAGCAACTCTGCAAAGGCTAAGGCCTCCAGTCCTCAGGATGATTCCTCTGCTAGTCCAATAGACCCCTGAATATGACAGCCTTGAGTAGGATTGGAAAAGCTTACCTTTGGATCAATTAAAGAATTTTACTAATGTCTCCCACCACATACAGCTATTTAAAGAATGTCAGCACATGTAAGAGATATCACATGTCTTCTGCTCAATTAAACAACCAGGTTAATATTATTATAAGAAGGTCAGAAGTTGAGGAGTGGTCTGTCTATTGCTAATCTAGACTTAGGAGCCATGAGCCATGTCATGCTAGGCAAAGAAATACATAGACCCTCTTATTAAGTATGAGGAAACTACGTCTGCACAATGGACCTCCTTATCCCAATCAGAGTACCACTCCAAGGTTCTTGTCTTCAAATGGCAAATTGACCCTCTTCCTTTATTTCAGGGCAAGAGGTTTACCTCTGATAAACAACAAATAAACCTTCTTACCCCTGACTACTTTCATCAGATGTTCCAAAAGCCATGATCATAATGGATCAACTAGAGTCATTCAATGAAGGGAGAGGGCTTTCTGGTACAGCAATTTCTCAGATCCAGCTCCCAGGAAGACTTCTCCAATGATAATGGACTGCTTTTGGATAGAATTGCTGTTGACCCTTCCTTATTTCACCCCCAGCCCAGTTTCCCCCAGGCCTTGAGGTCCCTATCCCCTCGGAGGATTCTATATAGCCAGAGAAACAGCACAAATGTTCCTTAATTGGAAGGTCTCCTTTTCCCCAGGGTTATTCTGGACAATTTACAATAAATGACTTGGGGCGAGTGGAAGAGGAATGGTATTGTTGGGAGGTCCCTCCCTTTCTAACAATATGGGTAGAGTTAAACTGTCTCTACATAACTATAGTGAATCTATGTTTACCTGGAAGAAAGGGAACCTCCTTGCTGACTTGGTGGCAATCCTGAGTTCCTGGATAAAGGTAAGAAAGAGTCTTTATTCATTCTTACATGGAATTGAGAGGAAAGTGCCTCAGAAGGGTTCCTTCAAGGGGCAGAGTTCTGACACTACCTCCCCAATGGAGCTCCTTGAAAGGGAGATGTTCTTAGAGAACATTGAAGGAATGATAGTATAGGATAATTCTTGGGACATGAACTTGCACTGGGAAAGGATTTATGTAAGATCTTTTTTTTTTAGAAGGGGGAATGCAAGATCTTATAACTTCTTAGCTACCTTCCTATAGATGACTTTCACCTGGGATAAGGGTGAATGACTGTGCAGGGAGTGTCAGCCTCTTCCACATGGCCCTAGTGTCCCTGATGCTGCATCCATTCATCCTCTGTACTTTACATATGGAGACTCAGAGTGCTCTGTCCCCAACAGCACCCACCACATGACAGATGTGGGACTCAGTTCTTCTGAGGCAGAGAGATGAAGGGCAGGATTCCTGTTCTTCAGTCTCTTCTATATTCAGTCATGATGATACTGCACTCCTTTGTTACACTGTCACTTATTGCCATATTGCTTGCCTTTTCTTTCTCCTGTATTTTTTTCATGTACACTAAGCTCTTCCTCCAGTGTAATACCCCTAAGGACATACGTCTAAACTGAGGAAGAAAGTCCTCTAGAAGACCTTTCATACCTTGTCATGAAAGGGCAGGTTATAGAAGAACAATACCTATTAAAGCGCATATTGGCTGAGCTAATTATCCTAAGCCCCTGTCACATAGGCTGGGCTAATTTTCCCTTAAAAGGTAGAGTTGTCCCCAAGACTTGATTGTTTTAGGAGGCTAACGTTTGAGAAACTTACAGGGCTTCCTGTTCACCTAGGAAAATAACCAACCCCAGTCCATAAGGAGTGGCTATCCTACTTTGCAGATATACCACTGCCATGGGAGTCACCACATCTATATGATCCAACCAACCCTTCTGACTAGGCACATTTCCATATGAATGGTACAACTGAACCAGTGCTATTTCGTTGCTGAATATCCTTCATCGAATGGATAAACAAATTTCATCTTTAAAAAACAACCAAAATTATTATTTATCTTTTTTTTTGAGTTCCTAATTCTCTCCCTTCCTCCCACCCACTGGGAAGGTAAGAAATATGATATCAATTATACACATGAATTTATCCAAAACCTATTTCCATATTAGCCATGTTACAAAATAAAAAGCAAGAAAAATAAGGTGAAAAAAATATGCTTCAATTTGTACTCAGACTTCATCGGTTCTCTCTGGAAGGTATTTTTCATCACAAGTCCTTTAGAATTGTCTTGGATCATTGAACTGATCAGAATGGCTAAGTCATTCACAGTTGATAATCATATTATCTTGTTGCTATGTACAATGTTCTCCTGGTACTGACTACTTTATATCAGTTCATATAAGTTTTCCTAGGTTTTTCTAAAACCATCCTGCTCATCATTTCTTTTTTTTTTTAAAAGCAATAGGGGTTAAGTAACTTGTTCAAGGTTACACAGCCAGGTGTTTCTGAGTGGGTGCTAAGTGTCTGAGCCCAGATTCGATCCCCAGGTCATTCCTACACTGGAGCCGGTGCTCTTACTCACTGTGCTACCTGGCCACCCCAATGCTCATCATTTCTTATAGCACAATAGGGTTCCATCACAATACCATAACTTAGGCATCTCCTCAATTTCCAATTCTCTGTCACCATAAAAAAGCACTATAATACATATTTCTTGTACATATAGGTCCATTTCCTTTTTCTCTGATCTCTTTGGGATATAGACCTAGTAGTGGTATCTCTAGGTCAAAAGGTGTGCAAAAGTTTTATAGCCCTTTGGGAATGGTTCCTAATTGTTTTCCAGAAGCAAATCACCTTTTGTCAACTATTAGATGGTTTACAAATATATAATTTCATTCTAATCCCAAACCCAAACTTACAGAACAGCCTAAAACAAAGCAGGCCTATAACATGGGCCATACCTACACGGGTTCATCAATAGACCCTTCTGAACATGACCTATTTCTGTATATGGGATGTCACATACAGCACATATTATTTTTGAGTAGCAGTGGTAGGAGAGAACATAAATGTTAGATTAATATTGTAGCATCTTGGGGGGGGGTGGAAATGCCTGAGTAAAAGCAGGAACTAGCTTGTATTTGCACCCCAATCACCTCCAAATACCTGTAAAATGACTGCACAAATTTTAGAGCTATAGAACCCACAAAATGTAAGAGTAAAACACATCTCTAGTTGAAGACAGCCTGTCAGGCCAATAGGAAGGGTCGATCACACTGGGCTAGAAGTAGAGTACAATCTTCCATGGGTGGTGCCAGCACAGACTGGGCAGGAGCAGACCTCAGGGGACTGAATCACTGGCAGCTGTGGAGGTTTCCAATCTTCTCAACCCACAAGTGCAAAGACAAAGTCAGTGGGGAAACTCTGTTGGACCTGGGTGAGAGAAGATCGAGGTACAGCCCCAGCCTCAGAGGCATTGAAGGTGGTTGCAGTGCACCAGTGGTGGCAGCAGCAGCCACAGCAGTTGCAGCTGCTTCCAGAGCTCCAGGCTCACAGATGGTGGGGGGACCAAGTGGCCGATTAGAGGGCAATTGCAGGAATCTCTTTGTTGGTGGTGAAGCAAGATTCTCTTGCTTTGCCCTACTTGGATCTGGGTCACAGTTCTGGGTGGCTGTCCTGGGGTGAGGAGGAGCACTGGCATGGCAGAGCTTGTGGTGGCTGTGGAGAGGGAGTCCTGCTCACAGTTCTGAGGCAGGTACCCAGAAGTCGCTCTGACAACAGCTGCACAAAATCCCAGAAATTTGGGACAGAGCACTCTCCACTCTGGAAGCAGAATTCTATATAACAAAGAGCTCAAAAGTCAAGCAATTGGCTGGGGAAATGAGCAGACAGAGGAGAAGAAATTAGACCATAGAATCTTTCTTTGGTGACAAAGAAGATCAAAACATAGAACCAGAAGAAGACAACAAAGTCAAAACTCCTGCATCAAAAGCTTCCAAGAAGAAATATGAATTGGTTGAACACCATGACAGACCTCAAAAAGAATTTTGAAAAGCAAGTAAGACAAGTAGAGGAAAAATTGGGAAGAGAAATGAGAATGATGCAAGAAACTAATGAAAAATGAGTCAACAGCCTGCTAAAGGAGAGTCAAAAAATATTAAAGAAAATAACGCCTTAAAAAATAAACTAACCCAAATGGCAAAGGAGGTCCAAAAAGCCAATGAAAAAAATACCTTGAAAAGCAGAATTGGCCAAATGGAAAAGGAAGTCCAAAAGCTCATTGAAAAAAAATAATTCCTTCAAAATTAGAATGGAGCAAATGGAAGCTAATGGCTTTATGAGAAATCAAGATAATATAAAACAGAGCCAAAAGAATAAAAAAAATAGAAGACAATGTAAAATATCTCATAGGAAAAACAACTGATCTGGAAAATAGATCCAGGAGAGATAATTTTAAAATTATTGGACTACCTGAAAGCTATGATCAAAAAAAGAGCCTAGACATCAGCTTTCAAGAAATCATCAAGGAAAACTGCCCTGATAGTCTAGAATCAAAGGGTAAAATAGAAATTGAAAGAATTCGCTGATCACCTCTTGAAAAAGATCCCAAAAAGAAAACTCCTAGGAATAGTATAGCCAAATTTCAGAGTACCCAGGTGGAGGAGAAAATATTACAAGAAGTAAGGAAGAAATAATTTGAGTTTTGTGGAAACACAATCAGGATAAACAAGATCTGGCAGCTTCTACATTAAGGGATTGAAAGGCTTGGCATATGATATTCTGGAGGTCAAAGGAGCTAGGATTAAAACCAAAAATTATCTATGCAGAAAAACTGAGTTTAATATTCAGGGGAAAATATAGATATTCAATGAAATAGAGGACTTTCAAGAATTCTTGATGAAAAGACCAGAACTGAACAGAAAATCTGACTTTCAAATTCAAGAATCAAGAGAACCATGAAAAGGTAAACAGTAAAGAGAAATCATAAGGAACTTATTAAAGTTGAACAGTTTACCTTCCTACATGGAAAGATGATATTTATAACTCATGATACTGTTCTCAGTATTAGGATAGTTGAAGGGAGTATATATGTGTGTGTGTGTGTGTATGTATAGACAGACAGATAGATAATAGATAGATATAGATATCTATGTATGTATATGTATGTGTATGTGTGTATATGTATACATAGACTGGGCACAGGGTGAGTTGAATATGAAGGGATTATGTCTAAAAAATAAAATTAAGGGGTAAGGGAGGAATATATTGGGAGAAGTAGAAAGGGAGAGATAGAATAGGGTAAATTATCTCACAAAATAGAGGCAAGAGAAAGCTGTTACAATGGAGAGGAAGAGCAGGGAGGGGAAAGGGAATGAGTCAACCTTACTCTCATCAAAAATGGTTTAAGGAGGGAATAACATAGACACTCAGTTGGATATCTTAGCTTACAGGAAAGTAGGGGGGGGGAGGGGGAAAGAGGGGGGAGGATAGAAGAGGGGGCAGATTGGGGGAGGGGGTAGTCAGAAGCAAACACTTTTGAGAAGGGATAGGGTCAAAGGTGAAAATAGAATAAATGGGGGGGGATAGGATGGAGGGAAATATAGTTAGTTTTTCACAATAGGACTACTATGGAAATGTTTTGCATAACTACAAATGTATAACCTGTATTGAATTGCTTGTTTTCTCAGTGGGATGGGTGAAGAGTGAAGAAGTGAGAGAATCTGGAACTTAAAGTTTTAAAAACAAATGTTAAAAAAATGTTTTTACATCCAACCGGGAAATAAGATATATGGGCAATAGGGTATAGAAATCCATCTTGCCCTGCAAGAAAGTAAGGTGTAAGGGGGTAAAAGGGGTGGCATCGGGGCATATAACAGAAGGCAGACTGGGGGAAGGGGTAATTAGTATGCTTGCCATATTGGGGAGAGGGGTAGTGGAGAGATGGAGAGAAAATTCAGAAATCAAAATCTTATGGAAATGAATGCTGGAAAATAAAAATAAATAAATAAATTCTGGAAGAAAAAAAATATATTGTAGTATTTCAGTTAGAAAAGTTTCCATGAAACATCTAGTTCTACTTGTATTCCAACAGAAAATCAAATTGAATTGGATATCTCAAGGAAACTTTCATCCTGCTTTCATGCGAAGATCTCTGTTGATAGGGATCTCACTATGTTGTGCTATCCCATACCCTCTTAGGAGCTTTTCTAATTGTTAGAAAGCTTTTCCTATATTGAGCCAAAATGTTTCTGTCTGCAACTTTGCCTTATTAGTCCAAGTTTGGTTTTCTCAGCCTACACAGAACAAGTCTACTCCCTCTTCCAAATGACAGTCTTCCCAATGATTGAAGACAGTTCTTATTTTCCAGACACCTAGAGAACCTTCTTGGTTTTGCTTCTTTTTCACTTAAATTCTCTGTTATTTTGAATATTTTTCTCCATGATGCATCTGTGCTATATTGCTACCTTTTCCTCTTCTATTCGTAGCTGAATTTCTTAAAGAGCTCTCAAAGTATCTTACTCTAGAAGACCTACTCCACTTACTGTTCTCTAATCCTCCTTCTAAGTACTTTGGATTCTAAGATTCAATTTAGGTCAAAAACAACATTTTAAAGTATCTGTGCTGCACTATGTGCAAATCATTTCGCTAGGCTTTGATAATATATAGGCCCTGCTCTCAAGGAGCTTATACTCTACTGATAGGGAAAAAAGTCCACAAAATATAGTTATATTATGAAGCAGAGTGAGGAAAATGCAAAGGGAAACCTAGGAAAAAGTTATGAGAAATCTAAAAAAGAAAAGAATGATTTCAATGAAAGGAAAGGTGGTCAAGGGAAGCTCATATGTTCAACTTGAGTTGAACCTTGGGAGAACAGAAGGATTTCAACTGATAGAGACTGGGAGAAGGGGAAGCTATTTGGGACATGGGAAGTGGCATAAATAAACAAAAAATAAGAGAGGGAAGTTTGACTGGAATGTAGATTATGTAAAGAAGAATAGGAAGGGAAGGGAAGGGGAGGGGAGGGGAGGAGAAGGAAGGGGGGAGGGGAGGAGAGAAGAAGGGAGGGGGGAGGGGAGGGAGGGAGGAAGGAAGGAACAAGGGAAGATTGGAAGAAAGGAAGGAGGGAGGGAGGGAAAAGAAGGAAAGGAAAGAGGAAGGAAGGGAAGGAGGAAGGGAGGGAAAGAAGGTAGAGAGGGAGGAAGAAGGAGGAAGGGAGGGAAGAAGAAAAGAAGGGAGGAAGGAAATGAGAATTTACTAAATACCATTTGCCGGGTACTGTGCTAAGGACTTAACAAATATTATCTCATTTGATTCTTGGGGGAGGATGTCCCCTTTCTACAGCTGAGGAAATAGAGGCAGAGGGAGTTGTCACTTTCCCAGGGTCACACAGCTAGTAAATGTTTGAGGCTAGATTTAAACTGAGATCTTCCCAACTCCAGGCTCACCTCTGGGCTTCTAGGCAGCTAGGAAATAGTATGAGATAGAGCCGGGGCAAGTAGGTGGAATCCATTTGTGGTAGACCTTGGACATTAGAATCAGGATTTTAAGTGAAAAAGTAGTATGATCAGAGTAATATGTTGGGATGTCACTTGGACAGGAACATGGAAAATAGATTGGAAAAGGTAGAAAATAGAGTCTGTAGACCAGTACGTAGACTACTGTAGTACCAAAGGTGAAAAAAGATGAAACCCCAAACAAGAACAATTGAAATAAATATTAAAGATGAATGGCTAGATGCAAGAGATGTTGTAGAGGCAACATCAACAGGTTGGTTTGTTGAGGGCTGGGAGAGGGAAGAACCAAAGATGATTCCAAGGTTTAAACTCTTGAGACTGGAGCAGTGGTGGCATCCATAAGCATATGAGTGTAATAATTCATGTAAAGAGGGATCATCAGGGTGCAAGTAGAAATCAATTTGAAAAGATTATAAGGCATGAACCTTTGCTTGGAAGTAAGTACAGGATCCCTCCTCGTGGAATGTACTCATGCCTACTAATGCCTTGATGATAGAACACTAGGAACTTCTGGTGACTGACTGAGTCTTAGGGGTTCAAACTCTTGGAAGAAGTGCCCACCCCTGAAGTCTATACAATCAAGCTAAAAGATTGGTGATCTCTCTCTCTCTCTCTCTCTCTCTCTCTCTCTCTCTCTCTCTCTCTGTCTCTGTCTCTCTCTCTGTCTCTGTCTCTCTCCATATACATGCATACATACATATGTACATACGCATAGATACACATATGTGTATATATACATATATATTTGTGTGTATACAATCTGTCTCTAGACCCCTGCAAATCATGTAAAACTTCTGCATTTCTGTTGTCAAGAAATAAAAGCTGTCCAATTTGCATATACTACCTTGAGTGCCTATATAGGAGCAAGAGATTTCTTTGAGCTACATTTGGAGTAAACTATATGAAGATACCATACCCTGAGTATGTTGTGTTTTCATAGAGCAAGTCCAGATGGTGGCAATTAGCTAAAAATAGAGAATCATCATTTTGGGGAGTCATTCTCCATGATCAGACTCTGTCTGATTGAGCCCAAAGTTTAGGAAGGGAAGAAACTGGCCCGTGGTTATAAAAATAAATAAAGATTTCTAGGAAAATGGTTTATAACCAGACTCTTCCAGAGATGTAACATTTTCTATTGCCAAGGTCTGTCTGACTACACTGATTCCAAGAAGTCACAGCACTGGTTATTAGATTTACTGATGTTGAACAATTGATACGAGTGTTGACTCAGAGTCAGAAATTAAAGAAAGACACACAAGGAACAACCCAAAAGGAACGACAGTGGGCTATCTGAGATCGGCAAGGCTTGTACTGATTGCTTTGCATCGTGTAACAGAAAGGCCATCGGCCTGATGGTCAAGATCCCTGACTTCAAATTCCAGCTCCTACACCCTCTAGCCTGAGCAGGTCAGCTAACCCTCCGAGGTCCAACTTCCTCATGTCCAAGATGGGTATAATCATACTCATTGTAATCATATAATTAACAACCTAACCAGAAGTAAATGTTTAGAAATGGGATCTCCGGGGGGGGGAAGTATATATAATACACTTTAACACTTCATCTACATAATTAATGATTTTCATCACTTCCTTAAGTCTAGACAATTAACAAAACAATAAATCAAACCCTGATTTATAGCATTTGACAATTTCTTAGTTGTAAATTTGCAGATTGAAAATATAACAAATAGTTCTGCCAGTTCAGGCTTGCTCCTTCACTCCCTTGAACCAATTATTATGAACAAAGTTCTTTGCTTTAGTAATGTGAGCTTATATATATTATATATATACATATATATATATATATAATATATATAGGCATTTTTTTATTTTGGAGGGTGGAAGGCAGGACAATTAGGGTTAAGTGACTTGCCCAAGGTCACACAGCTATTATGTGTTAAGTGTCTGAGGCCGTATTTGAACTTAGGTCCTCCTGACTCCAGGGCCAGTGTTCCATTCACTGTGCCAGCCATACTCCCTGGCATTTATTAAGTGCCTACTATGTTGTAGGCACTCTGCTAAATGCTTTATAAATAATATCTCATTTGATCCTCACAACAGCCCTATGAGGTAGGTACTATTATTCCTGTTGAGGCAATTGAGTAAACTGAGGTAAACAGAGGTTAAGTGACTTGCCCAACATCACACAGCTACTGAGAGCAAATCTACTTTGTCAGTAAAAAAAAAATCAAAAACAAAAAACCTGCCTACATAATGCATGCTTCCTGATAATGTCATGAAGCCTTTACTAGCCATGGCAGTCCACAGAGGTCATTATCTCCGCTGACTGGGCCCCTAGCACAGATTATATATATATATATATATATATATATATATATATATATATATATCACTCATGTGACACTTATGCCCTTTGGCATTAGTTAATTTTTCACATGTGAATGTCTTTTTTCCCTAACTGCACTTGTGTGAGTAACCAGGCTTCTGACCAAGTCCTAAGCATTTTGTATGCCGGTATACAGAAGGGGGCAGTTGGCAGAGAAGATTTTGAGGTAACACTGTGAACCTCCATAAAGGTTGGTGTGGGAGAGAACATGGAGTTCCAGAAGCAATAAACATTTATTAAGTGCCTACTATGTGCTGGACTCTCAGGCAGAGTCACATGAAGAGAGAGTCTACAGATATGTAGGAGATGATGCTTCCTCAACTTATCCATGATTTCAGGCTCACCTTCCTAGAAACTGCAAAATGGACCTTCTTGAGTAAGATCAGGTCCTCTCTCTTGGTTTGAGGTGAGATGTCTTACTACTTCCAGAAGAAGAGATTATTTATTATTGCATATTTTCTAGTATTAGTTCTAATCTGTAGAACTTCTCCAATTTCTTTCCACTGTTTTCCTTGGGTTTTACTTGGGCTTGTTTGCTATTTACTATTTCTATTTTTTTTTATTTCTTTTTTTCAAAGCAATCGGGGTTAAGTAACTTGCTCGAGGTTACACGGCCAGGTGTTTCTGGGTGGGTGCTAAGTGTCTGAGCCTGGATTCAATCCCCAGGTCATCCTGACATTGGAGCCAGTGCTCTTACTCTCTGTGTTACCTGGCCTCCCCTGCTATTTATTATTTCTGGTGGGTTTTTGTATAACCAGAATTTTGGGGGAAAGAGCTATACTAGGAAAGAGAAACTAAGGGCCACCCTCCCTCCCAAGAACAAAAACAATCATATATGTTGTTTTCCTTTTGAACCCCAAAAGATCATGCTCCTAGAACATGAGACTTATACCCTAATTGGAGACTGGAGGGAAAGTGAGGGAAGTTCGATCCCAGCCTACGACCCTTCTTTGGCTCGCCTCAGGGTAGAAATGTCAGGCTCCCTTGGAGATAGGTAGGACAAATTCCAAAGATATTTATCCAAGGAACCTATAAGCCATATTTATATGTTTAGACAACCCATACAAGCATATCTATCTTACATGGGGCCCATATAAACTACACTTGTTTGTATCTTCTATAAAACTATAGACTATTTGGATTGGAAGGTACTTTAGAACAGAGAATATCAAAGCTTCCAGGAACGTTAGGATGTGGAATGTCACCCTAGAACCTAGTCTATAGCATATATAGTTTATATATAGGTGAGAGAGACCTTAGAACGCAGAATATCAGACCTAGGAAGAACACTAGAACATAGAATGTTGGTGGTAGATGGGTCTTTGCAACACAGACCACCAGAGTTGGACATGACTTTAGAACATGAAAAATAGACTGACAGATATGGAAGGAACCATAGAACAGAGAATGTTATTTCTGAAAGGGGTCTTAGAGATGATCTAGTTCGAATCCCCTGAAAGACCAGTGATGTTCATGTGCCCTTTAAGACAGGTGGTGAGTGGGGTGACTAGGTGGTGCAGTGAATAGAGCACCGGCCCTGGAGTCAGGAGGACCTAAGTTCAAATGTGGCCTCAGACACTTAACACAAAAACTAGCTATGTGACCTTGGGCAAGTCACTTAACCCCAATTGCCCTCCCCTCCCCCATCCAACAACAACAAAAAAAGAAAGATGGTGAGAGAGTAGGGATATAATCTGTGGTCACTCATTCAACAATTCTTCCATATACAAAATGAACTGGATCTGATGAGGGTAAAGACCTAGGCCAACAGAGTGAAGAGGCCAGGAAAGCTACCTAATTGCAAATACACCAAAAGGAGACATCCTTCCTAGTGGGGCAAAGATGGACACAGACCACTTCATCAGGGAAAAAAAACTGAAAATCTTGGCTCTTTTGCCCATAGACAACATAGGTAAGTGAAGGAAGGCGTGACAACCATAGGTAGCATCCCCCAAGAGTAACACAGCGTTGGCTTAAGTGAGTGGCCTTAACCCTCACATGGGCTTTTGCAGGGTGGGGTCCAGCTGCCCAGGAAGTCGGCTATCAGGGTCTGGATATTGTAGAAGCTTCCCTTGCCTGCCTTGTATAGGTCAGGGCTCTTCACAGACAAAGGTAAGGCCTGTTCTTTCGCTAGATTCTGAGAGATACCCAGATGGTTCCCTCATCTAAATTCATAACCAGTTCTCCTCAGGACCCATTCACTGCTCTGGCTTTCTAATTAGATAACAGGATATTGTCATTTTCTCCCCCAGAGTCCATTCGATTTAGTTTTTAGATTCAACCTGCAGGACACTGTTCACAAGCCATTAAGTCGACAGGAGAAGACAGACTGGATGCTCTCAGAATGCAATGAGGGAGGACCCTGTACCACAGAGAAAAAAGATGAGCAGTGTGGCTCTGCCTGGCTCGTGTTAGATTCCAGTCCGAGTCTCAGGTCCCTTTCCTGCAGGAACAGCAGCCCAGGGAAAGTGATAGTAGCCACCTCTGCCCTCCTGGGGCCCAGTCTGAGTGTCCTTATACCAAGGGTGCAGCCACTGCCCAGAGGAACCTCCATTTGTAAGAGTTCTACCAGACAGTAAGGAAAATGAGGTTCCCTCCTGGCATTTTAATCAACAAAACCTCCCCCACAAATGTCCTAAATCATGGAACAGCTTTCATTATCCAATGCCACACTTCCCCAGAAAATGGGCCAGATAAAGATCCATCTCTTTGTTTTTAATTAATCCCCTGCAGCAGCCTCGGTTCTAACCAAGGGGTCTCCCTCCCCCCGCAAAAAGGCTCATGGATCAGCTGCTCCCTGGCCCTAGGACACTGCTGACCCATGTCATGGAGGAAAGTTTATGCCATTTAATAAGCATCTCCTCTGCATATGGCCCTAGGATGGGTGTGAGGAGACAGAACTGTAAAGGATACAGACCCTGCTTTTGAGAAGCTTACAAGGTTGGGAGAAGGGGGAGGGGAAGCGCTGCCCAGAGAAGGAAAAATATACAAATGACTATGGTGCAAGGAAAGCAAGATAAAGGCAAATGAGATTTAGGCAAAGTGCCCTGAGAAACGCGAAGAAGGAATATTTTTAACTCTGGGGCAGTGGAAAGAATACTGGAATCAGATCATAGTATCATAGATTAAAGGCTGGAAAGGACCTGGCAGAACTTCTAGTCCAATTCCCTCATTTTACAAGTGAGGAAACAGAGACATTTATGTGACTTGTCCAAAGTAACAAAGGTAAATAGGTGGCAGGGTTGGATTCAAACCCAGAGTTTTTTTACGCTCAAAGAACCTGGGTTCAAATCTTCCTGTTACTTAACTATCTGTTTGACTTTCAGTAAGTGTCTTAATCTCTTTGGGCCTCAGATTCCTTCCCTATAAAATAAGACATTTGACCAGAAAGATCCCAAGGGTCCACCATCCTATGATCCAATAAATTGGAATGAGGTAGGGGAAATGGATCAGAGAAGAATTCACGGAAGAAGAGACATCTAAACCAAGGCTTGCAGGAAGAGAGAAATTTCCATAAATGAGAGAAGGAGATGGGGCAGAGTCCATTTGAAACATAGGAGTCAAAGCAAAGGGAAGGCATTGAGATAATCAGGACAGGATGAGAACATTGACCAGGATATGGAGCATGTGAAGGGAAGAAGCATGGGTTAAGGTTGGGACCAGGTCACTGAGGGCCTTCAAAGATTAGCTCAGCTCTGGAACTCTGGGGGAGTCACCCATTCCCAACGCCGCTGTACATAGAAAATTACAATTTTGGGTAAAGGGAAGAGTTAGACTAGGAAAATGTTTATAATAATGAAATTTCTCTCGGGTTTCCTTCCTACAGCCCTTCTCCTTCCCCTTCCTTTTCCAAGCATCAAGCTTATCTCTCATTCCCAGAGATACCTGATCCTAGCGAGATGTCATAATCCCCTTTAAGACTTTTAGTAGATGGTAGATTATGATATGACCTTGGTAGGGGAGGGGAGCGGGAGAAGGAGATAGGGTATTTGTACATCCATAAGGCCTCTAAAAAACAATTTTGAGATCTATGAAACTATTTCTCTAGTGATGAAATTTCCAGACAGAATGAAATTTCTGTGGTGAGATTATGGTTCTTGAGTCACAGGCTATAGGGGAAAATAAGTGAATAGTTGATTCTAGGAGGAACCTTGGGAATTATCTAAACCAATCTCATCTTTTTTGAATTTTTAATTGATTCTTTTGTTTTTGTATTTGTTTTTTGTATCACCTTCATTTGTTAATATACCTGTCTTCTTCCCTTGCCCATAGATCAAAAAAAATTGAGAGAAGGGAAAAAAAACAGTTCAGAAAATTAGTACATCCATGAAGACTTATAGTATAGAAAATATTCCATTTCTGTAATGCTCCACATCTGTAAACAGGTGCATTTTCTTACCTCTTTTTAAGGGAAAATTACCAAGCCCATCATTTTTAAGGGGAAGAGGCTGAGATTCAGAAATAAAAGGAAAGTAAACAGCTCAGTAGAAAGAGAACTGGATTTAGAGTCAGAGGTTTTGAATTCAAATTCTGACTCTAGGGGCGGCTAGGTGACGCAGTGAATAGAGCATCAGCCCTGGTGTCAGGAGGACCTGAGTTCAAATTTGGCCTCAGACATTTAACACTTACTAGACTTATGACCTGGGGCAAGTAACTTAATCCCAATTGCCCTGCCTTCCCCCTTCCAAAAAAAGAAAAAAATCTGACTCTGCTAATTATTACCTATGTAATCTTGGCCAAGGTGCTTCTCCTCTCCGGTCCTCAATTATCTCATCTCAAAACGAGGGGATTGGGTTAGATAATGATAGCTATCATTTAATACTTTAAGGTTTGCAAAATATTTTATGAATATCTCTTGTGATGCTCATAACAACCATGTGAGGCAGGTGCTATTATTACCCGAACTTCACAGATGAGGAGACTGAGGCACAGAACAGTTAAGTGACTTTCCCAGGGTCACACAGCTGGTAAGTGTCTAAGGTCAAACTTCAACTCAAGTCTTCCTGACTACAGTTCCAACGCTCTATCCACTGCATTATCTGGCTGTCTCTTTACTTTAGAGATGAACTCTAAAGTCCCATTTCCAGATCTAAATGATAATTCAGAGTGACTTGCCCAAGGTTAGCTCATGGTAGAGCTGGAACGTTGAACATTTATTTCTTGGTCAAGTGCTTTTTATCAGGACATCATGCTGACCATCCACTGAGTAGGAATTGTGGTGGGAAAGAATGAATGAATGCAGCACAGTTGAGAGGATACTAAACCTAGAATCAGGAAGACAGTTCAAATCTAGCCTGTTTCCTTCTCTTGGCCTCAGTTTCCTCATCTATAAAATGGGGATAACAATAGCACCTACCTCACAAATGAGATAATATTTGTGAAACTTTGTGAGCCTTAAAGTGGCATATAAATGGTAGCTACCAATATTATCATGAAGAAAAAGCATTTATTAAGCTCTTACTATGTACAAAGCATTGTGCTAAGTGCTTAGAGATACAAATAGAAAAATAAGGCAGGATCTGCTCTCAAGAAACCCATATTCTAACAGGGAGAGAAAACATAAAGAAGGTTTTAGCTGCAAGTGTGACGGGAAGACCCAGTGGTCTTGGGGGTTCAGCAGCATAGCAGAGCTTAATGCTTCTTCTTTACTATCATTTCCACTGATGTTCTCAGTTTCTGTTATTGAACCATTTGGCAGTGCCAAGGACTTCCCTTTCCAAGCCCTGATTACCTGTAGCAACCTATCAGGCTCCTTCCCGAGAAAATGACTATCAGGACTGGGCCTGCACAGCACCAGATGTCTGGAGTTGCTGCCACTCTGAGGGCCCTTAGGCTTAGTCGCCCATGGTAGTAGTTAGCAATTGGTGATGGTGGTGAGGACGAAAGTGTCTTCCCTTCCTTCTCAGATCTCCCTTCAATGGTCGCTACAGGGCATACAGTAGAAGTAGGACCAGTGGTCTGGGGAAGAGGGGGCAGTGCCATTCCCAAGGTTATTGGGTTCAAAGTCCTGGGTTGTACCTTGGGATCTGAAAGGAAGAGGTAGTGGGGGTCTGACTTGGTGGGTAGGTTGGAAAGAGAGGGAAACAATGAATTTGAGTTGCCTCTCAGCCACACCTATATGCAGATTTTTTAGCTTTAAGCCAACCACCTTAACAAAAGCACATTCATGATTTCTTGAGTGAACAGTTTTCCTTCTCACTCCTGAAGAAGCCCAGACATATTTTCTCCACCACAGGCAATGGAAGAGACAGCCACCTCTGCACCTGCTTGCATACAACCCTAGTCCCTCATCTTTCTTCCCAGGCTCAAGTCTACTTGCAGGGCAAGGTTTTGGGGTCATGACGTCATAGTTTGGTCCTCTAAGGCAGAGGCTGAAAGGCAGCTGAAATCTAGGCTGAGGAGAGGTCAGAGAGTGACTTTGGAAAGCTGAATTGACACAAATTTGGAGCCCAGCACAAAGCCAACCTGTTGGGAACTGAAACTCGATCTCATTATATTCATGACAGTCAAGTCTGTACTGTCCTTGTATGAGAAGAGAAAGGGCCCTTTCATTGGGCAGGGCTGGGCCTGGCTTCCATGGGAGAGGAGGAAGCAGCTGGAAAAGGGGCTCCAGCTTCTGGGTCCCCTTCTGGGAAAGGAAGGGCATCTTGATTAGCAAAAAGGAGACCCTCCCCTGGCTTCTGGCAGCTGACTTGAGAAGAGCAGGGCTGTAGGAGGTCAGCAGGGAGGAGAAGGCTGAGGGCAGGAAGAATGAGAGAAGCCAGGGAGGAAGAATGTCAAGGTGAAGGTTCTGGAGATAAGTAGACAGTGTGTGTCTGAACCAGCAATTAGTTCATGGGCAGATTAAATTTAGGAATAACTGGGACAGATATGGAGAGAAAAAGACAAGTTTCCTTAATGAGCAGGCCTTTATTTAACTTCTTAATGATTTACTGAACTAAAAAGCTGGAGGTGACTTGATAAGTCAGTAGTTGGCAGTGACACGTTGAACAATACAGCTGGTGTCCTACCAATCCAGTCCATAGCCGGCTCTTGTTCCACACGTCCCTGGTCCCTTCTTTTTACCCTTGAATGTGGGGGCCACAACATTCTATTATACTATAGGATGTTTCACAAATGCTTGCAGGAGCATGTGAATTTATCCATGCATGTCTTGGTATGCTGCTGCTGCTACCCTCACCCCTTTTACAGAAGCTCTTGGAGGGCTGGCCCAAATTTTTTTAATTTTGTCTCCCCTTTTAATAAATGCTTGTTGGATTGGTTTGGATCATATCGCTTTGAGTTGGAAGAGGTTTGAAGGGTGTTTGAGTCCACTCCCTCATTTTACAGAAAAGGAAACTGAGCCTCAGTGAGATTAAGAGACTTACCAATGGTCACTCAGCTAGTAAGGAGCAGGGCTAGAATCTGAACTCATCTCCTGTCTCAAACCAAGGCCTGAGTTTCTGTTTTTTACATCACACTTCCTACTCACTAAAAGCCTTCCCATCCCCCCACCCTCCCACCCACCTGGAGTATCTCTCCCATTTCTCCATCCTGATTTAAGCTCTGTGCTAAGGAGATGACAGATTCCTTCCCCCTCTCCTACTTCCACAGAGAGAAAAAAAGACACACCATTTTAGAAAAATACTATGTGACTAAAATGGCAATTTTGTTCTTTCCTCTGGGAGGGGCTTTCCAGTCCCCCATCTGCAAGAACTGTAAGCCAGAATATGGGTGTGAGCAGTTTGGTTGAGCAAGAAAGTGACGCAGCAAACTACTGAGCCTCCCGTTATAGGAACCTAAGGCAGTAAGCATTCTTGCATGGCTGATCAATACAGTATTGGTTAAGTTAAACTGAGCAAGAAAATCCTGAACAACCTATTCATTCCAGTCCAGCAGTGGCAGACATACAGACTCATCTACCCATGGCTCATAACATATTTGGGGGTGAGGTGTAGGGGTGGTGAATGCTATGTAGAGACTGCCTCCAGTCCGAGACCACTCTCCCCAGACTTTATGTGGTATAGGGAAGAATGCCCCACTGCCACAAAGTGTGGGGAAGGGAAATATTTGGACTTCTGCTATTGCCAGATCTGTATGCCTTTAGCAAAGTTAATTAATGTTAAATGATTAAATGGAACTAGAACATTAAATACTGGGGGACAGTAGTAAGTCAAACACCCTGGAATGGGACTTCAACCAAAAGCATTAAGGAAAGCCACCCCCCTGACCCCAGGATTACCTCTAGAACCCTGATGGGAAGACAAAGCAAACTTTCCTCTGGGGGAGTGGTTCCAAAGTCATAACCACAGGCATAACTCATATTTCGAAAGTGTAACAGGGGTTAAAAAAACACTTACCCTCACAATAGTCACACAAAGTATGTAGCATGAATAGTTTTATCTTCATTAGACAGATAAGGAAAATAAGACTTTGAAGCATTACATGACTTTGCAATAGGGTCACACTGTTTATAAGTGTCAGCAGGGATTTGAACCCAGGTCTCCTGACTCTAAATCTGGTGTTCTTCCCACTTTATCTGCAACTCAGTTGGGAGTCACATTTGATTGTCATTAAATGCTGATAAACAGGGTGTGTGTGTGTGTGTGTGTGTGTGTGTGTGTGTGTGTAAGTCCCAATGCAGATAAAGCAATGCCCTGCTAAGAAAAATTAGTGGCACTGGCAAAATAAAAGAAAAGGATGAAAATTACCCAGAATAGTGTGAAAAGGGGGAGTCTGTGACCTAACCATGGCCTTTTGCAACTAGTTTCTTAAGTCTGAAAGCTAATGCAACAACCATCAGAGTAGGTGTGTTGGGAGAGAATATTGAACTCACTCCACTTTTTGGCCCATCTGTTGGAGGCTTTCCCTGAGGTGTGTCCAGGACTCAGATGGCTCAGGCACATGGGTACCATATTGGGAGGTAGGAGGGAGAAAGAAAGGACACCGAGTTCTAAACTTCATCTTACACAACCCTTCAGAGTAGATTTTTATTGAATTGTTTCAGTTGTATCTGGCTCTTCATGACCCCATTTGGGGATTTCTTGGCAAAAATACTGGAATGATTTGCCATTTCCTTCTCCAGCTCATTTTACAGAAAAAGAAACTAAGGCAAACAGGGTTAAGTGACACATCTAGGGTCACACAGCTAATAAGGGTCTGAGTCCAGACTTGAACCCATAAAGTTGAGTCTTCCTGATTCTAAACTCAGTGTTCCATCCACCATACTACCTAGTGTTAGTATTTTTACCCCTATTTTATAGATCATACAGCTAGCAAGGGCCAGAGTCTAGATTTAAACCCATATATCCTGACTTACAGTCCAACGCTCTTGCTGAAATTTTGGTTTGCTACTCATTTGTCAGTAGGGTATTGTGTCTATTTTGTGCAAACCACATGATGACCCCAGCATCATGTACACTCCCAAAGACCATGGGGGCCATGCTTGTGTGCCAAATCTTCCCTGCCATACTCTGACAGAGCTTCGTGGTATATTGCACAACACTGTGAATGACTTACAGATCCAAGAAGGAGCTTTACAAGAACATGGTAAAAGCAATGGTGACTCAACAAAGGATAGTGGAAAGAATGATGAAATGGGAGGCCAGACGTTTTTGTACAAACTCCAGTTTTACTGATCTGGATGAGGTCTGATGAGATGCCGAGCTGGTCACTAGGGTAAGTTCCAGAGAAGATTAAAATGCAGCACCTGCCCTCAAGGAGCTTAGTGTCACACAATTACCATTCATGGTCACCTACTCCATGTGCTAGGTTATCCTTTACTCCCCAAGGCATAGGATCAGAGATCAGAAGCCATCTTGTCCAATACTCTCATTTTTCAGATAAGTAAACCAGGGCTCCTGGAGGCTAAATGATTTGTTCAAAGCCACAAAAGAAGTGAGCATCAGAAGCAGGATTTGAACCCAGGTTCTCTGACTCCAGAGTCACTTTTCTTTCCACTATATCATGCTGAATTAGCAAGCACCCTAGCACACCCAGGATGTTCTGCTAGCACAGGTTCTTTGATCTGCTTTTCTAAAGGAAAGACAGCTTCAAAGGGGTCAAGAATCTTACTTTAATTAAACATATATGTCATTTCACTAGTGCTAGGGAAGGGTCAGCACCCTGAATGTGGAGAAAATACAAGCAGAGAAACAGAGAAATTAGTACAGGGGTCCAACAGACAGAGCTGCAACTGTCTGAGCCAAGTAATACAACCACCTACATATACCACCAGATCAAGACAGCACTAAGTTCTGAGTAGTGGGGGCCAGAGGGGAGGGGGAAGGGGGGTGCTCTTAACAAATAGCAACTCATAGTCCCATCCAGGGAATCCAAAGGTCCTCATGAGCAAGCCCCCAAAGTAAAACACCAGCCTCCTAGTATATATAGTGTTCAACTAATAGGCTCAGAGTCAGAAGACACCACAACCCTCATGACTCAGTGCCTTAGTACCAAAAGGTGTGAAAGCCCTCCTGCAAGCAAGCCTCCCTGTAAGAAAGCTTCCCCCTAAGCAAGCTCCTCCCCCAATGGGTTCTGTGTGACTCAGGATCTATCACAGCTGTGATTGAAATGCCTACGTACCTTTAGACCTAGCAACATGGCTCCTGTTCCAAGGGAAAGGAGACACGTGGTCACATAGGCCTATTAATGGACAGATCTTCCTATTCCATTAACATTACACATGTTGAGTTCACATCTCAGTGCTGACATTTTTCTTTGTGACCTTGAACAAATCACTTGCTAATTCCCCCTGCTACTCTCCTCTCTAAATGGGCTAGGGAAATCTCAGAATGCAACCAGTTCAGATAAGTGATGCGAGACCACATGGGACCATTATTTTGGCCTTTGTTTGGGGGCGGGAGAAGGTGCGAGGAGGTGAAGCACTAAGACCCAGACTCTGCCAGGTAGAGTTCGTTCTTCTTGGGTCAGCGTTTTACACACAGCTGGCTTAGCCAGTTTTGAATTTGCCCTGAAATTTCTTTTTTTCTCTTTGGATCTTCCCCATTAATCCTCTCTTGCCAACTGGACACTCACTCACACTGCTTATGCCTCTCCACTTTGAGTGTCACAGCTCCCAAGCCCTCAACACGAACACTGACTCATTCTCTTCTAGCTTACTCCACTCCATGCTACATCTCCATCTCAGCTCCCCCCTTCGGGTCAATTTACAAATACTCCATGGCTGACACTAGTCAATCAATTAGTAAACATATATTAAGCACCTACCATGTGCCAGGAACTGTGGTAAGTACTTGACATTAACTCTGAGGCTACTTCCTGATGCCTGTAAGTAGGGAGGAATGTTTAACAACCAGCTCTCCAATGTGTCTGTGTGTTTGGGTACATATGTTCAGACACACACAATAGACACTTTCAAGTTCAATCTGCACTATTAACGTTTTCTCCATCACTTTCTTAAGTCTAGATAATCAACACAACAATAAACCAAGTTCTGACTTAACTTTTGTTGATTTCTGAGGTATAAATCCTCATACTGAAAATTTAACAATTAGATCTGATTCTAGCACATCCCTGCCTAGAGGGGAATAACTGGCAGCTGTTTGTGACCCCACAGTCTCCAAACTACAGATGTTCCTCCTTCCCTTATGTCCTAATACTCTGACACTATTTAGGGAAATACACATGAAAGAAGTGAGTGGTACTGACTAGGAGCAAAGGGAATTCAGAGAAGCTCATCCCTGATTGTGTCACACACACACACACTTACATTGTTCAATAATTTAACACTACCCTTATATTCTCCCCGAAGCATAATGTTGGTTTCAAGTGATCTAGGAAGACGATGGAACTTAGAGGATGGATAACAGTAACTCACACTTATGATTTGTGTTTACAGAGCACTTGACTCACAGAAATTTTACAAATTATTATTCTCATTTTCTTTTACAGATCAGGAAACTGAGGCTCAGGATCAATTTCAGAAAGGTGACTCGATCACAGTCTCATCATGACTCAAAGGAAAAGGTGCTGGGTCTGGAGTCAGAAGATCAATATTTATTAAATGCCTACTACATGCTAGTCACTGTGCTAAGTGCTGGGTATACAAAAAGAGGCAAAAGACAGTCTCCACCTTCAAGGGGCTTACAGTCTAATGGGAGAGACAACACGAAGACAAATGTGCCCAAAGCAAGCTACATATGAGATAAATAAGAGACAATTGACACAGGGAGGTCCTGGACTTAGGAGGGGTTGAGGAAGGCTTCCTGTAGAAGATGGGATTTTGGTTGGGACCTAAAGGAAGCCAGAAAGGACAGTAATCAGCACAGAGGAGGAAGGGTGTTTCAGGCACAGGGAACAGTCAGAGGGAATGCCCCAAACAAGAGATGAAATGTCTTGTTCGTGGAACAAGCAGGAGGTCAGTGTCACTGGATCCCAAGAGTGTGTGCCAAGGACTAAGGGGCAAGAAGACTGGAAAGGCAGGAGAGGGCTCGGTTATAAGGGACTTTAAATTCCAAAGAGCATTTTGTATTTGCTCTTGCAGGCCAATGGAAGCCACTGGAGTTTATTGAATAGGGGTGACATGATCAGACTTGCATTTTAGGAAAATCTTTTTGGAGGCTGAATAGAGGATGGATTAGAGAGGGAAGAGATTTGAGACAGGCAAACTCACTATTAGGCTATTGCTGTTTGTGGCCTTGAGCAATTTGTTTTTCTTCCCTGGGTCCTGTATGATTAACCAGTTGGACTAGAATCGAGGGTAGGGAACCTGAGGCCTTGAGGCCATATGTGGCCCTCTAGGTTCTCAAACGTGGCCCTTTGACTGAATCCACAGTTCTGTGGAATTATAGTTCTGTGAAGTTTGGATTCCGTCAAAGGACTGTACTTGAGGACCTAGAGGGCCACATGTGACCTCAAGGCCTAAGGTTCCCCACGCCTGGATGAATTCTAAGACCCCTTCTGGCTCTAAATCCCAAGAGTTGGAATGACCTATCCAAGTTCATATAGAGAGCAAGGAGTAATCATGAATAGAGCCTAGGTCTTACGTGCCGCAAAGCTAGAAGAGCCCTGAGGCTGGAGGGTCTAGGTGTGATGTGACGAGGGCCTACACTAGAATGGTAGAAATGTCATAGGACAGAAGAGACACAGGCTTCAGGATCCAGCTTTGGATTCCAGATGTGGCCTATGTGACTTTGGACAGACCACATCGTCCCTCTAGGCCACAATCTGATCCCCCATAAGATGGAAATGTGGGATGGGGTGGGCTATATAACCTCTAAAGTCTGTCCTAGATCTAAACTAAGATCCTAAACAATGGCAGAACAAGGTCGGATTTGAACCCAAGTCCCTTCTCTAAAAGGAGGTGAGGGAAAGGGAAGGTAACTGGAGTCACATGAACATCGACATGGAGGAAGGAATGGGCAGGGTGGGGGCAGGGTGGCACAGTGGAGTGAGGGCTTGAATAGAGTGTGGGTACATGCTGGGGGGCAAGCAAGGGGAAACAAGGCTGGGTGGGGAGAGTGGAGTGAGAGTAGCTGGACGAGGGAGCTTAGCTTCTAAATGGCTATCGGTCTCCCTGGAGCTGAAGCTATAGTGAGACTCTATCTGCTCAGCTCATCTCTCTGACCCAGTTCTCAGTACTTCCTGCCTTTTCCCCAAGCCCAAGTGTGGCTGTCATGATTCCTCTCAGCTCCATCTGCTAAGCTCCAGTTATTCCCAAGGGGAAATCATTATGATCACTAAGAAAAGATTTTAACTGCCCTCCAACTTCTCCCTTCCAACAGTGTGTTGCTATATAGGCAGAGTACTGGGTTTGGAGTCAAAAGAGCTGTGTTCGAATCCCAGCTCAGACATTTAGTTCCTGTGTGATCTTGGGCAAATCACTTAACCTCTTGTTAGTCTAAATGATTTTTTAAAAGTTTTCTTCCAAGTCTAACATTTCTGTGTGACTCTATAATAAATATCCACTTTGTAATAACTTAAAAATCACCCTCAAATTCTCCCCAGCAAGAAGATATACAATTCCCAATGAGGATGTCTCCTCTCTACCAGTAGGAGGGTGGAGACAGTGACCTCTTGGGACCAAAAGAGAGAATACAAGTGGCTACATATAACTTCTGAATATCAGACTCCTAAATAATGTGCACAATGAAAAGGGCATTAGATGTGGAGTCAGGACAGAGTGGTGGGTGTCTAGGCTTAATGATGGAAAGGACCTTGGGGATCATCTACTCAAACTCCCTCTTCATATAGCCCACCCTCATCTCCATTTTCAAAATCAGATCTTCTGACTCCAGACCCAGCACCTTTTCCATTAGGTCAGGCTGAGGCCTGGAGAGGCTAAGTAATTTGTGCAAGGTCACAGAAGTGACAGGGACGGAATTTAAACCCAAGGTCTCCTCCTCCAGGCTCAGAGCTCATTCATGCACAAGACCTACGTTTTGTTCCTGGTTCTATTGCTTACTCTCTAGATGAACTTGGACAGGTCATTTCAACTCTTAGAGCCTCTGATTCATGGAAGCCAGAGAGGGCCTTAGAATTCACGTAGTCTAATGAGTCCATTATCAGATGAGGATACTAAGTTCCAGGGGGAAAAAAAACAACAAATTGTTCAAGGTCACACACAGCAAGTAGCAAAACTAGATACTGAAGTCAGGTCTCCAGCTCTTCCTGCACTCTTTCTGCTCTACCACAATTTCAATGTCCCAGTATTGTAATGTTTATGTATGAGTTGGGGGAAGGGGAAGCAGAGAGGGAGAGGCAGGGTGGGGAAGGCTCTTGGTATACCATATGGTCTATCACCAGCCTTGGAATGTTCCTATATCTCAGATTCTCATGTAAGGTATTAACATAATATCTCTTAATTCTGGTGTCCAGACCCTGCTCTTCTCAGTGATGATGACTAAACCAAGCTAATCACATCAGCACAAATTTGCAAACACTGTTTCAGCAGCTGTGGCTGTAAATATCAGCCGCCTGAATGTGAATAATCCTGTCCGTGGGATGACTTGAGTAATGGGCTCCCAATGGTCCCCAGAGCCATCATTCTGTGCCTGGCAACTCAAGGGGGGTTCTGAGGATGATGAGCCTATGAGGGCAGCTGCAGTTATCACACTGGAACAGCCAAGCTGGAAAGCCTAGAAAAATCAGCTTGTTCAGACAAATGGATGTGGGGGAGGAAGAGGAAGGATGGAGGAAACAATCTCACTTCTAGTCTGTCCCCAAATATATGCATGGAGATAGAATCCTAGAGGAAGGAAGAAAGGGGGTTGGCTTGAAGAAGAAGGATAGAAGAGGGTGGGGCAGGATCATCAGGGAAGGCCAGAAGGGAGGGGAGGATCTTGGTGGAAAGATGGAAGGGGTAGAGACAGAGAGGAAGGTGACTGCTTTGAAATGCTCAGCAAAGTTCTGGAGATCCAACCTTGATAGATATGTCTCCTTCATTTCGTAGGTGTTTTATGCCCTAATTTAAACAGGAGGAGAAAAAAGACTGGATTACCTTCAGGCTAATCCCCTTTAATGATCCCAAATTTCTACAACACATTGAAACTCATCTTTTTAACACAACTATTTTACCTATGTTGTTGTGGGGCTGCATGTCATGAAATACCATGGATTACAATGGACTAAAAGTGAATATCTGAAGGAGATCCGAGGATCACAGATCCAGAGCTGGAAGATACCTCAGAGGCCATTAATCCAAATCCCTCTTTCACGTACAAAGAAACTCAGACTTAGAGAAGTTGAAAGGCTTGCCCAAAGTCTCTCAGCTGGGTGGTGGTAAACATCAGAGGCAGGATCTGAACCCAGGTCTTCTGGCTCTGGAGCCAGAGTGCTCTTTGCACTGTGGTGGAACCCACTATAGTGAGCTGTGAGAAGGCTGTGAATATAACAGATTAGGAACCTGAATGAATAATGAGAACAAAAGATGTTATTAGGGAAATTATTATGGAAAAAGAAAATGGACTGCTCACATGGTGAGGGCAAGGGATTTGCAAAGAATAGTCTCTATGCTCCTCTGATAGCCTTATAATATCAGCAAAAAGTGAGAAAGGCCCAATCTAACATGTTGGATAGGCAGGCTGTGGAAATCTTATGGAAATACATGGATGAGAGGCAGAACCAAGATGGCAAAGTAGCAAGAAGATTTATGGTGAGCATTCCTGAAAACTCTTTCAGTGTAGAAAATTAATCAGACCAAATCTTGTTGGGAACATCCAAGAAAAAGTCACAATAAGTCATTTGTCCAGTCTGGATCAGGGTAGGGAGATAAATAGAAAGGTCTATGGACACTGGGAAAGATGTCTGTCCAAGAGCATACTATGGAGAGCCGTCCAAAATAGCTATAGACCATGGCGAGAAAAGTCCCAGACCTATGCTAGGAAACCATGATGGGAACAGGCGCCAAATGGCAAGTTTTGTCACCCGCTCCCCATTCTGGGCTACAGATCCAGGTTTGGCTTAGTGTAGTACTGCCTCCTGAGGGTCTGCGTTCCGGCAGCTGTAAGTGGCGTAGCAAGAGAAGCAAGTCCAGAAGCAAATGGCGATTGTGTAGCTCGGACACCAAGAGTGGAATGAGCTCACCAGTCTATCTCTTAACAGAATCCAAAGCAACTGAAAACAGAAAGTTGTGTTTTGTCTCTTCGATGAGATGCCCATGGACATATCTACTCCCAATAGGAAGAGAGACATTTGCAATCTAAATGTCCAAAGGTAAACTCATTAAATTGGTCAAAGAATTCAGTCAATATGGCAGCTTGAATAGAAAGACCAATTCTCAAATACCAACTCCAGAAAAATCCTGACGTTCATACCAGACGACATAATGATCAGAAAATCCAGTGATAATATAGTGACTTCTTCCACTTCAGAACTGCATAAACGATACACCGGAAGCCCAAAGACAACAGTAAAGGGGACCTACTATCAAAGCCAGAGAGCCAGTATTGCTGCTCTGCATGACCAGAAATGAGAGAGAGAGAGATATTTGTTCTTGTTGAACAAAGAATTCCCCTAAGAAAGCCCCAGGATTGTCAGAAAGCTCCAGAGTGGGAAGGAAGCTCTAGAATGGGGACCTGAAAGTGCTGGGGAGCTATAGCAGAAAGTTGCTCTTGTGGTACCACAGTGCTCACACTGGGTCCTCCAAGGCCCAGAGGCTCTGAGGTCCTTAACATTCTGTTCTCAGAAACCAGTGAGGGCCCTGGAGATCCAGCACTCTACTTCAAAGATCCAGGGTTAGAGGGAAGGGGATTACCCAAAGAAGTGTAGATCAAAAGACTGGCAAAAAAATGAGAAAGAAATGTAAACTATCTGATATCAAAAACAACTGAGTTGGAAAACAAATCAAGGAGAAATCATTTAAACAACATTCAACTTGCTGAAAACAATGATAAAATAAAAAACGCCCAGACATTATATTTCAAGAAATCATAAATGATAACTACCCAGATCTATTAGAACCAGAAAGCAGAGTAAAAATAGAAAGGATTTCCTAGTGTGCTGGAATATGCCTGGAATTTCTTCTTTTGGGTAGGCTGGGGCTGGTGGATTTCTTGAATTTTAGAGTTCAGTTACAGTAGAGCTAAAATCAACTGGGCATCTGTAATATATTCATCACTATAATGCTAAGTCCAACAGAACAGAATACCAGGCTGCCTAAAGATGGATGACCTGGACCAGGTGATAATGGGAACACATCAAAGTTTCTTTTCTAATCAGTCAGTAGCTTCAATGCCTACCACATGGGTGAAATAAGGGGACTTAATCTCACTAAACAAACACAGAAATAAAATAGAAAAAATCCACCAATCATCTCATGAAAGAAATCTCAAAAGAATGTCATAGCCCAAATCCAGAACTCCCATATCAAAGGAAAAATACCGCAAGCATCAGAAAAGAAGGAATTCAAGTAACAAGGAACCAGTCAGAATCACACAAGACCTGGCAGTTTCTACTATGACTAAGAGGTGATCTTGGAATATAATATTCCAAAACACAAAAGAGATAGGCATGCAACCAAGAATGACTTGCTCTGCAAAGCTGATTATAATCCTACAGGCAAACAATTGGATCTTTCATAGAAAGGAGGACTTTCAAGCATTTATGATGAAAAAAAATTCTGTGTAGGAACTTTGAAATGGAAACACAAGTGTTGGAAAAAAAACCTTAGAAAGGTAAGTTTTACTGAGTAATTCATTTTAAGAAGCTACATGAGTTAGCCCTAACATTCTAATGGGGGAAAAGGATCAATTGTCTCCAGAAGTTTATTGTTTTCAAAGATTATTGAGGAAGTTAAAGGAGAAAAATAAAAGTCCTTGGAGATAGATTCTGTTCTGAGGATTTGAAGAAGGGAAGGAGAAAAGAGTTATGGGATAGGGAGAAAGGGCACTAGATGAATCTCATTCTTATCTGCAAGTTCAAATAAAGATTCAACATACACATATACATACACAAACACATTTTGTGTTTGTATTTTGGTATAGAAATTTTTTTATGGAAATATTTTGGTATAGAAATATATCAAACTCAACAGGGAATGGGGATGGTGGGGATGATGTTGTTAAGGAGCATAATACCTAATACTGGGGAGGAAATAATTGCAAACAGAATAAAATTATTGATCCTGAAGGGTGGGGGGAGGGAAGTAAAAGGAAGAAAGGAAGGGGAAAGCAAGGAACTAGAATCAAAGGTGGCATTTTAGATCAATTACTTCCTAGTCAATTGAACAAAATTATGGCACATGAACATAATGGAATACTGTGAACCATAAGAAATTATGAAAGAAACGATTTTAGAGAATCCTGAGTAGTATTGGTGCAGAACTTAGTAATAATGATGGGGGTGGGGAATATGCACTGTAACATTTTAAAATGCACAGAAGAGAACAGAAAGAAGTTGAGAAAAAAGCACAAAGTGCAGTTTTGAAAGTAGCATGTAAAATTTATTATGTGCTTAACCAGCATTATGAAATGGAGATTCATGGTTTCTTAGACAATCTTTTTATGTTCATGGGAATATTCCGTGTGTGTGTGTGTGTGTGTGTGTGTGTGTCTGTGTCTGTGTGTGTGTGTATGTAAGACTGGAATAATTTTTTTTTTAAAACGATCAAAGAACTCTTCTATCAACCTCTTACTTAAGTTGAAGGGGGTAGGGAGGGAGACACTAGGCTGTGGCTACCTCTCAATGAGGCAATGCCCTCATGTGCCCCAATCTGATTATAACACTACATTCAGAGTCTTCAAAGACTAGTCATTCATTCATTCAACAAATAATGGCTCACATTTCTAGAGTGGTTTTAAGTGCTTTGTAAAAAAGCACTTTGCTCTCAACAACCTAATTGTGTAGATAGAAAAAAGTGTCTTTAGTTACATTTTTACAGATGAGAAAACTGAGGGTCATAGAAGTAAAGGGAAGATAAGGCACATATAGAGAGAGAGACTAATGGTGCGATTTGAATATAGGTCTTCCCACACCAAATTCAATAAACCTTTATTAAGTACTTACCACCTGCCAAGCCCTGTGCTAAGCACTAAGGATGAAAATAAGAAAGACAGTTCTTACCCTCAGGAGTTTTACAATCTATCTAGTGGGGGAAGACAACACACCAAAGGAAGCTGGAAAAGGAGGCGCAAGAGGATATGGGGTGAGCATAATGTTCCCAGGTGTTCAAAACAAGCAGAGCTGCAGACGGAAAGTAGACAATTACCTGAAGAAGTTAGTCCTCCACCCTCCAGCTCTCTAATCAGAAGGGAGAGGAAGCTGAGGGAGTTGGGAAGGTGATAAGTATCCAAAGCTGAGTGAAATAGCCTGATGATGAAATTTCAGGTGAGCAGCTTATCCTGGAGGGGCATCATGTTCCTTGGAGTTCAAAGGAAGCAGAACTTTTCTAAATCCCTGATTTGTGCCCTGGCTCTATGTTGGGATTTGCACTTTGGGTTGTGGCATGGTTCTGTTCTTCTGAGGACCCTGTATTGGGAGCTGTGCAGCCCCATGTAAGACTACTCCAGTCAGTGACCTTCATTGTCTGAGTGCCGGAGACAGTGGCCACTCTAGGTTGGCACATCCCACCCACTGGTCCCACAGCAGTTGCTCAGCCCTTGGGTGACCCTCTAACCACTCTCCACTACCCCAGGACTGCTTCATAGCAAACATTTAATGACTACCTACTGAGTACAGCCTGTGATAGGGAGGTGATCTGGGTCCTCAAAGTTAGGACAGCAAGACACAATAGGTCTTAGCAAGCTAGAAAGTCTTTGGTGACAACCTTGTGATGGGCTGGCTTTATGTCTGGCATCAAAAGGCCAGCCTCATCATGAGAGGGATGACTGGCAGCTAAGGAACTTTTAGACCACAGCAACTCAAATTGTCTACGGAAGCAAAGTGTGTCTGTGATCTGCAGGGGAGGGATGAAATCACAGATCTTAAAGGGATTGAAGTGTTATGTGAAAACCACAAAGGGAGACAGATGACTAGGGCATAGTCTCTGATCTCAAAATGCTCAGAATATGGGAGGGAATATGCTGTTGTTGATCAGTCGTTCAGTCATGTCTGACTCTCAGTGACCCCATGGACCACAGCATGCCAGGCCTTTCTATCCTCTGTTATCTCTTGAAGTTTATCCAAGCTCATGTTCCCTGTTTCCATGACACTCTCTCCATCTCATTCTCTGCCATCACCTTTTCTTTTTGTTTTTAATCTTTCCCAACATCAGGGGCTTTTCCAATGAGTCCTATCTTCTCATTATGTGGCCAAAGTATTTAATCTTCAGCTTCAGTATTTGACTTTCCAGTGAATAATCTGAACTGATTTCTTAAAATGTTGACTGATTTGACCTCATTGCTGTCCAAAGGACTCTCAAAAATCTTCTTCAGCACCACAATTTGAAAGTGTCACTTTTGCGGTGCTACACACACACACACACATAAATATTATATGTGTATATCTATTTTAATATTTTATTTTTCCTCAATTACATGTCAAAACAATTTTAACATTCTTTTTTTATATTTTGAGTTCCAAATTCTTTATGTCCCCTCCCCTCATCAAGAAGGCAAGCAATTTGACATAGGCTTTACATGTGTAGTCATGCGAGACACATTTCCATGTCGATCATGCTGTGAAGGAAAACATCGATCAGAGAAAGAAAGAAAATGAAGAAGAAGTATCTTCAATCTGCATTCAGGCTCCACCATATCTTTCCCTGTAGATGGGCAGCATCTTTCATCCTAAGTACTTCAGCATTATCTTGGATCATTGTATTGCTAAGAATAGTTAAGTTATTCAGAGTAGATTATACAGTATTGATGTTACTGTGTTGTGTGTGTATATTATATATATATATATACATACATGCATATATACTTATTTGTGTGCGCACACACATACATACACAACTCTAATAGGTTTGAAAGAGAAGCAGGCATTTATCAGAGGCTGGGTGTGCCTTTCATGGAAACTCAGAACTCTGCTTCATCTTGAAGACAATCAGAGATTCATTTTGCTTCAGGACAAGTAAGAGAGAGCTCAGCCTTCTACTCCCAACCATAAATCTCTCTGGAACAGCCCATTCCATCCTTTGTCTCTCCCATTTTTAGCATGAAGTATAAGCGCTGATAAGATTATATTTTTCCTACTAGTTTTGGTCCTGGTAGCAAGAAGCCAAAGGGAAAGACAGAGGAGGCTGTGGTAAATCTGAAGAGGACGTGTTGATTGGCCACTGGCCCAAAGCCAGAACCACCTGCCTCTCTGACGGCCAAATGTGTACTTGCCAGCGGGGCTGGAAGGAGGGGGATGGGACCCACTGATTAATGAAAGGGCCCTGGCTATTTTAGATAGGGAGGGGCTATGGAAACTATGGGAGTTATCAGCTCATACCCCTCTGCTGCACAGCTGAATCTTTTTCCTTACTGCTTGATCCTGGATCCTTCTCCATCTGTCCTCTCAAGTACCCCACACCACCCATACTGCGGCATGTGCACCTGGTAGACCAGCACCAGCCCAGCATGCCTCTCTCTGACTCTGGTGGAGGCAAACCCAAAATGGAGGGAAACTACCCTGAGGGACCTCTTTAACAACTCTGAAGAAACAATCGCTTGAAATTATACCTTGTGCACACACACACACACACACACACACACACACACACACACACATCAGTTACAGGCTTACCTTCCTTTAAATCAAAAGTTCTTAACCCGGCATCCATAACTTTGGCTTGTTTTATATATATATATATATATATATATATTTTTAGTAACTACATTTAAGTATAATTGGATTGCTTAGTAATCTGATTAATTTTATTTTTGCATTTTAAAAAACCCTTTGAGAAAGGTTCCATAGACTCCACTAGACTGCCAAAGGGGTCCATGACAGAAAAAAAAAAAAAAAGATTGAAAACCCCTGCTTTAAAAAAACCTCGCACAAAATAAATAACTTAATACCAAAAGATATTAAAGACTGTGCTTTACATTGAGAAGTCCTTTCACTAGAAACGCTGCTTTCCTCCCTTAATCCTTTCTGCTGCTATGCATTTAATTATAATAATACAATAACAATCATAAGGCAGGCCAATTTTGGTTTTCCAGAAAGTCTAAAATAAAGTTGCAAGACATGCTATAGACAGATATGCATAATAAATATAGAAATGGGCTAGGTGAGTAAGGAAAAAAGGACTGTCATAGAAGTTTATTTTTTGTTCTGAGTCAGATCCATTTGCATGCTAAACCAGAGAGGATTTAGTGAATATCTAACCCTCAAATTGATAGTTATCTGTGATGTAAGCTTTGATATCCACCTAGACCCACTGGGGGGAAAGAAAAGCTTTCATCTTAACTAGTGGCACTTTAGCGGCCTTTTGTTATTTGGGTGTTGTTACTAGAACTAAAAATCTGTCAGGGAGGGGTCTAGTGTCCATGTCCCAGAAGAATGGAGTTGAGATGGCTTGTGTAACCCAGACAAGATGATCCTCAGGTTAAGAGTAGGGAGCAACGCATAGCAGATACCGCAAACCAGAAACTGAGATTATGTGTACAGCCGTCCGCAGGGAGCTACAGGACAATGTATTCACCAGAGACAGAACACTCAGCAAGAAGCATGGCCAGTAAGAGCAATTTGATGACCCCACCAAAAGATTAGGGATGGTTGTACAGCATCAGACATGTGAGTTGTCTCTCCACTGTGTGCCCTGGCCACACATAGGAAATACACATATGTCCCTTGCGTGTGACACCCATGTGTGCCTACTTTCTCCCTTGATGTTATGATGGCCAACACTTCTGTCTATGTCTTTAAGCCCATCTCTCCCCATCTTCTGCAGAAAATCGTCTCCTTAATCATCTGTACTCTCTAATCTTTCAATCTACTGATTTCTTCCCAGCTATCTACAAACACAGCCATATATCCCCCATCCCTAAAAAATAAAACAGAACAGAACAAAACAAAAAAAAAAAACCTCTCACTAGATCTCAACAAACCAATAGCCATCCTATCTGCTCAAGCTCCTTAAAAAATCTGCTTGTACTAGCTAATTCTACTTCCTCTTCTCTCTTTTTTAAACCCTCTGTGTAATGTCTTCCAATTTCATCATTCAACTGAAACAGCTCTCTCCAAAGTTACCAATTACCTTAATTTAAAGATCTGAATACATACAAAAATGTATGAAAAAGAACTGATAAATACTGATAAATAGAAGTATATATAGAATGATTTTACATATATATATATATATGTTTGTGTCTGATGATAGCCATGTCTAGGGTAGGAGGGAGAAAGAAAAAAAGAAATTTATATGATAACTTTATTATATATTTAAAAGGAACAGCACGTGGTATATAATAGATTTGCAGTTTCATGTGCAATCACCCTTTTTATTATATTGTGTTATGAAAAGCCTCGTTTCATTCCATAAATTAAAAATAAAAAATTTGAAAGTATGAAAACACATATATGTTGGTATATACATATAAATACAGAACCTATACTTATACATATATGTTCCCTTTTCTCTCCTCACATGGCCACCATCCTAGTTCAGGTCTTCATTATCTGTTCCCTGGACTACTGCAATAGTCTCCATTTCTTTCTTTTTTTTAAAAAAAAAATTAATTTATGGAATAAAACAAACATGTTCATAACATAGCATAATTTTTAAAAAAGATTGCACATGAAACTGCAAATCTATTATGTTCAACTTACTATTCCATTTAAACATATAATAAAATTATAAATGTAAAATAAATTATCATGTCAATTTCTTTTCCCCCTTTTTTTTCTCCCCTCCAGAGATGGCTACTATTACATACATACATAATATATCTGTATATATAATCGTTCTATACATACATCTATTTATCAGTTTTTTCTCTGGATAAAGATAGCATCTTCCTTCATATGTCCTTTGTGGCTAATTTGGATATTTATAATAGTCAAAATGATTTATTCCCTCAAAACTGTTCTTAAAACAACGTTGCTGTGACTGTATACAGTGCTCTCTTGGTTCTGCTCATTTTGCTTTTCATTATTTCATGCAAGTCTAGCCATGTTTTTCTAAGATCATCAAGCTCATTGCTTTTAAAAATTTCTTTATTCAGAATGCACCAAAAAGATGGGCATTTCCATATACACAGTAGAACACAAAGGAGAGGACATGTGTGTGTGTGTGTATATAAATGTCACACATTACTTTCAAAATTCTCCTGTTTCTCTATGCTTCCTTCTAAATATCTTCTGTTCTTTTCTATACATTTAAAAATATTTAACAGCTCTCCCTCTCTTTCTCTCTGTCTCTGTCTCTCTCTGTCTCTGTCTCTCTCTCTGTCTCTGTCTCTGTCTGTATGTCTCTCTCTCTCTCTTTTTCTCTCTCTGTCCATCACTATTACTAATCCTCCTGTCTTCTCTAACCCCTTCCCCAATAAAAACCATTGTAACAGACTTGTATAGTTATTCAAAATGAATCTGTACATTGGCCACGTCCAAAGATGTTTTTCTCTTTTGGCCCTTGGATCTGTCACCTCTCTATTAGGCACTGGGTTATGTGCTTTATTATCGTTCCCCTGGAGACAAAGTTCATTATTGCATTGATCAGAGTCCTTCAGTCTTAAAAAGTTGTTCATCTTTACAATATTGCTTGCTTGCTTTAGTATATATCAGTTCTTACTATCCAGGATTCTCTGAAATCATCTTTTTTCATTATTTTTTTTGTAACTCAGGTTTTCCATTGCATTCATATACCAGTTTCTTCAGCAGTTCTCCAGCTGACCATTTCTTTACATTCTAGCTCTGGCTTTTACCCCTTTATACCCCCTCCCCCTCCTTTTAAGAGCAAGATGTTTTTCCCCTTTTTTGCATCTCTTCTGTCACTCTTCTTCCCTTACCTTCTTTTTTCCCTTGTTGAAGTTGATTTATTTCTACACAAAAATGCGTATTATGTATGTTCGACTCTCCACTGTCTGTCATTGATGCCTGCTGCCCTCACCTTTTCCTCCACATTTGTATTCTTCTCTCTCACATACTAATTATGAGAAACAGCAAGTTCTGGGGCGACTAGATGGTGCAGTGAATAGAGCACTGGCCCTAGATTCAGGAGGACCTAAGTTCAAATCTGGCCTCAGACGCTTAACACTAGCTGTGTGACCTTGGGCAAGTCACTTAACCCCAATTGCCCTGCCTTCCCCCCTCCAAAAGAAAAAAAAGAAATAGCAAGTTCTGACCCTTTATTCCTCCTTTCTACACTAATGTATTCCTTTTACCCTCCTTAATACAATAAACATTTCCTCACAATTAGAGCTGTTCAACATGGAAATGAGCTTCCTCGGAAAGTAATAGGTTCTCCTTTACTAGAGGGCTTCCATTAGAAGCTGAATGATCACTTTTTGAAGATACAGACAGGATTTGTAATCTTGGTAAGGGTTAGACTGGATGATCTCTGAAGTTCCTTCCAACTCTATGAGTCTTATTTTTTTCTATACTTGTATCTTCTACTAGACTGTAAACTCATTGAGGACCGAGGTCATGTTGTTTTTAATCTTGTTTGTCCTCAGGTGCTTAGAACCATGGTCTAGATCAGGAGTGGGGAACTTGCAGCCTCAAGGCCACCTGTGGCCTTCACTTCTGTGAAGTTTGGATTCAGTAAAAGGGCTGCATGCAGTTGAGGACCTAGAGGGCCACATATGACCTAGAAGCTGAAGGTTCCCTACCCCTGGTCTAGGTAAAGTAAGCACTTGGTAATCATTTGATGAATGTTTAATGGATTAATTAAATTTGTAACATTTTAACTTCTTTGTTGTTTCAGAAATGAATGAATGTAATGAAATATTATTTTATCTAGATCTTTTTTTAAACTAAGGAGTTGTTTTTAGGCATAAATATTTATTGATAATGCTCAGTGAGCACATCTTTTAAATATTCAATAGATCGTTTCCATTAAAAAACTCAATTCAACTCATCCATTGCATTAATATACTATAATTTAAGTCATTCCATAGTAAATGAGTATCTCCTTACCTTCCAGTCATTTTCTACTACAGAAAGAGCTGCTGAAGGACATGGATCCTTTTCTTCTTTCTTTTATCTTTTTTGGTCATAGGTTTAGTAGAAGTGTTGCAAGGTCAGAGAATACACAGAGTTTCATGACTGGGGGCATAGTCCTAAATTGCTTGCCAGAATGGCTGAACAAATTAATAGCTCCACCAACAGTGTATTCGTGTCCCAATCTTCCCGAAGCACATCCAACAGTTGTCCTTTTTGTCATCTTTGTGAATCTTATCAGTTGGAGGAAGAATTAGAGGTTGGGATTCACATCTTGGTCCTCTGTCTCTAGACCCAGTGCTCATTCCAGACTGTTTCCCTTCCCACCCTTACAACAAACATGGATATGGTACCATAGGTATTATTATTCCTATTTTTTAACTGAGAAAAAACTGGGCTTCAGAAAAGTTGAGACTCGTCGAGAGTGAGATTCAAGCCTGGATTGCTGCTGACATCAAGACTAGCTATCCTTTACTGCACTGTCTTGTCTGCAAAGAAGACAGAAGGCTGGCACCAGAGTGTGGAGGACCTTTATTGCCAAGAAGCCTGATCTTTACTCAGTAGGCATTATAGACCCACTAAAGGTTTCTTGTCTGAAGGGAGACATGAGTAACCTGTGCATTAATCAGGCAGTATATGAACAAGGCCAAAATTAGAAATTCTTACATACCCAGAGGAAGTTCAGTTGAGTTGGTAGAAGAGGGGGAGTTCAGAGCAACACAGAGTATGGTCCAATCATGGGTGCAACCATGTTGTGAGAGGGGGTGACCCATACCCCCTCGAGTCTAGCCCATCCCCTGAGGGTCAGGGAGAAGGGGCCTCAGAGAGAGGCACCACAATTGTGACTCCCTGGAAGTAATAGGGTAGGCTAATGGAGGAAGATGAGGTGAGATGGAGGAATGGTGGTCACCACAGAAAATGGAGTTGCCTACACAGGAAATACATTTTCCATAATGTTGGCATCCTTTGGCAGAGCCCACTTGCCTTGTTCTTGTATATACCTTGGGATCTAGGTATGAAGGATGTACTAGAGAGAGGAGGCTAACTGTGATCTAAAAAGGCAGGAATGAGGGTGACTGCCTTAGAATGCTGGCAGTAGAAATAGAAAGAAGGATATGTATGTGAAAGATACTTAGAGGTAGAATTGACAGGACTAATCAGAGTCATATTTTACAGGTATTGGAGGTGGTTAGAGCAGAAGCTCAAGCAAGTTCCTGCTTTTACTCCACCATCTTGGCTCTGCCCCGTAGACAGGACTCATTAGAACAGGTTCTTTGTTATATGGCCACAGAACATACCTTTAAGCAGGGCCAGCTATTTCATAGATGTATGTTGTGGGGGACAAGTACTAGGGGGGAAATGGTGGATGGGTCCGTACAAGCGCCATCCATTCTACTAAACGAAAGACCTCAAAGCACATGCCATTACAGCTGGCACATTAGGGGCTTTGTGTGCCCTAGAGAAACTGGCCATCTCAAAGAGTCCTGGGAGGCAGCTTTGCCTGTGTCTTTCATGTTTCTAGAGTTTCTTTCAAGTGATCTACACCTGTTTCCTTCTTATCTTTCTGGAATAACAGGCAAGGAGTCATAAAAGGAACCATGGATGTGATGCCTAAAGAAGAGAAGACATAGGGGAACATGAGAGCAAACCTCAAGCATTGGAAAGCTGTCGTACAGAAGAGGGAACAGATTTGTTACACTTGGCCCCAGAGGGCAGGACTAGAAGTGATGAGTGAAAAGTTGGAAGGAGGAAGATTATAACTCAATGTGATTAAAAAAAATATTCTTGACAATTAAAGCAGACTCCAAATGGAATGGGATGCTTCCATAGGTAACTAATGTCCCCATCACTGGAAGACTTCAATAGATCTATCTGCCTCAGTTTCCTTATTTTAAAAAGGAAGATAATAATAGTACCTACATCCTAGGGTTTTTGTGAGGAAAATATGAGATAATATTTGTAAAGTACCATATAAATACTATGATGAGGGTGATGATCATGAAGGCTTTATAATTTCTCATAGATACCAGAGAGAGGATTCCTTCTCTGACATGGTTGTACTAGATTAGGGGTGGGGACCCCAAGGCCTACAGGCCACCTAGATCCTTGGGTGCAGCCTTTTGACACAGTACAAGTTTTACAGACCAAATTCTTTTATTAAGGGGATTTGCTCTGTGAAATTTCAGTCAAAGGACCACACTTGAGGACCTAGAGGGCCACATGTAGCCAGAAGGCCGCAGGTTCCCCAGCCCTGTACTAGACGGTCTTTAGTTACCCTTCCATTTCTAACATTCTGATATTTTGATTTTATGATTTGGTGATTACAATAAAGTCTTTATTCATTTCCATTGATGATAATAATAGTAAATAACATTTAATAGTGCCTACTTTGTCATAGACACTGTGCTAAATGCTTTATAAACATTATCTCATTTGGTCCTAACAACAACCCTGTGTGCTATTATTCTCCCCATTTGACAGACAAGAAGATTGAGACAAGAAGATTGAGACAAACAGAGGTTAAGTGACTTGTCCAGGGTCATACACCTAGTAAGTATCAAAAGCCACATTTGAACTCAGGTATGCCTGATTCCAGACCTAGCACCTTATTCATTGTGCTAGTTTCCTAGCTACCTCCTGTGAATTTGTAGTTAGAATGCTTCGGTTTGAACCCCAGCTCTGACACTATCTATGTGACCATAGACAAGTGGCCAAATCTCTGTGAACCTGTTTCCTCATCTACAAAATGGGGATAATAAGCACTGTGCTGCATACATCAAAGGCTGTTGTGTGGGATTCGTTTTGTAAAATACAAAAAATTGTAAATAAAAATAGAAATGAGTTACTTTGAGTTACACCTTATTTTTTATCCAAACAAGCTGTGAGTAGGTGCTTGCCTCTTTCAGTTCCCATTTTCTTTTTTCACCCTCCCTTGAGTGAATTATTTTCTCTTTCCTTTATGCTTCCCCATTTGGTCCTTTGTAGTAGTACTTTGGTATCATGTAATCATAGCTTTAAAACTGAAAGAAACCTTAAAAATCATATAAACGGATCGTCTCATTTAAAAGGAGAGAAAACTGAGGCACACAGAGGAGAAGTTGTTTACCCATATTGTGTAAATAAACCTGTTCTGTTTGATGCCTTGTGACCCTGAGAATTTGTAAGGGGAGCTTTGGGTCACCCTTTGGGGAAGTGTCATACACCTACTCATAAGGGCCACTTGAGTAGGAAAAGTTGAGCCATACTTAAGAGATGAGCCACCTGGTATCTAACCTTCAGGAATATTCAGTACTGACATTCTGGAGTTTTACCTCCTTGGATGGAGATAGATCAGTAGGGAGGTCCCCAATATTTACCCAGCACCTTTTGGCTATCAGGTAGCCACTGAAACTGATTCAGGGCTTACATAAAGGAAGTAAGTTTAAGATGCTTGTGTCTTTTTTTCTTAAACATCAAATTATGTATCTTAACTCATACATCTGAATTCTCAGATTGCACACATCACCTTCTTTACTTATGATTTAGAGCTAGAAATGACCTCAGAGATTATCTGATGTATCTTATTTTTCAGGTGAGGGAACTGAGGCCCAGAAAGTAACTTGTCCAAAATCATGTAAGCAATACTTGGAAGAAGGATCTAAACCCAAATTTTCTCAATCCAAATTCAGCACCCTTGCAAATATACCACAATGCTCTACTGAGTATAAGTAAAAAGTGTGGGGTGGGGGATGGCTAGGTGGTGCAGTGAATAGAGCACTGGCCCTGGAGTCAGGAGGACCTGAGTTCAAATCCAGCCTCAGACACTTAACACAAAAACTAGCTGTGTGACCTTGGGCAAGTCACTTAACCCCAATTGCCCTCCAAAATGCAAAAAAAAAAGTGTGGGGTGAGGGTAGAGGCATAAAAGAGGAGGGTATAAACCCTCTAATGATTGTAGAGTTGGCTTGGGTGCCTCCTTTCCATCAAGGCTCTCTTTTCTTAATTCTCTAGATCTTTGGCAATTTGCTCAGTCAAATATTAGCCCAAAAATCAGGAATCACATTTCTTCAAATAAGATTTCTAAGAGAAATCTTAAAGGTTCCTTTCATCAAAACAGAACTACGCTGGGAATGAATGGTCCTAAGAGCAATTGTAACATATTCTTTTTTCCTTCCCTTCTTGCACAGTCCGTCCTCCTCAGATACTTCTGTGGAATCATGGGATAACTGGAAAATTCTCTGCTTTGATGCATAGGCCTAGAGCTGGAAGGCAGGGGGTGGAGGTGAGGGGAAAGGGAATAAGCTTTTATAGGGTGCCTATTATGTACCAGACACTGTGCTAGCTACTCTACAGATATTATTGCCTTTGATCACTGAAAGAACCTTGGAGTCATCTAGTCTAACCCCCTCATATAGATGAGGAAAGCGGGCTCCAAGGAGGTTAAATGACCTGCCCAACCAAAACTAAGGAGCAAATGAATGTCAGAGGTGGGATGTGAACCCAGATTCCCTGGAGTCAGTCAGTGTTCTTTCTCCTCTATCACAGTGTCTGCAATTAGGGAATTAGCTCTGAAAGATCAGGAGTCTGTGCCGTAAGGGAAGGGGTTGACAGGAAAGGAGCTAAAGGCCCCTTGAGCAGCCAGATTTGTCACGCGCTTGCTGCGCACATTAGTGACATCTGAGCAGGGCCAACAGGATGAGAAGCTTGCCCAGTTATTTTTAAAGTTGTCTTTGGGGCAATAAGAGCAGATCGGATTTCTACTGCTTTTTGACAAGGTTTACAAAGCACTTTCTTCACAACCTGTGAGGTGAAGAGCACAAAAGTGATATCCCCATTCTAGAGACAAAGAAACTGAGGGGCCTCCCATCCACCAAGTGCTGCTTATTGTTGAAATCCCAGATCAAGCCCTCCCTTCTCTGGGCAGCTCGCAGCCTTCCCCAGTTACTGCAAGATCCTCTTCCCTGCCCCTTCCCACCTCTAGTGATTTAATTTTGTTTCATAATTTCTGATACCACTGGTGTGGTCAGGAGCAAGGCAAACTCACTCCAAGTTTCCTATCAGACACTTTGCTCTATGTGCCTCATCTGCACCTGATAAGGAAATTTATCCCAACATAGCCTGTGGTCAGGTCTGGGAGGATGCACTGAATCATAAGGCTATGATCTGTCTTGGAAATCATTCAAGATTTCCTTTGGGGGCCTTTTCTGGGTCTTGACTGAAGTAAGGCTGTTGGTTTGGACCAACTCAGGGCGGGATGGGTCAATATCTTCAGAATACGTTTGTACCAGGATGAAGAACACAGCGGAAAAGGAGGGTTTTTGCCTTGGGCCTGCATTACTCAGAAAAGAGCTAAACAATAGCCATTCCTGACATTACTGGAGCAGGTAATTGTTTTTAAAGTATTTGGAAACTAACCTTAAAGAACTATTACAAGTATAACTTGTTATTTTGATTATTATCATACTTGGTCTTGATAAACCTAGGAATCAGCAAGGCAGATAAGGACATGGGAGAAGAGGCAGAGAAAGATCTTGAAAAGTAGTAAATCAATCCACTAACACTAAGCACCTAATATATGCTAGGCATTTGGTGATAAAAATATGAAAGGGACAAAGTCCCTGACCTCAGGAAGTTTACATTCTCCTGGGGAATGCAACATGTTCATAAATAAGTGAATAGAGAAGATCGATACAAAATAAATGCAAGGCAATTTTGAGAAATCAGTAGGAAGATCAGTGCCCACAGGACCATGCCCATGACCAAATCCAGTGACTTATTCCATTATACTCATCAAGAGACCTTCATACGGGTGTGCTCTCTCCCCCCCACCTGGCAATGCCCCTGCCCAGATCCATGCTTGATACCAGTGGCTTCCATCCTTCCTTTCCCTCAGGATAGGAAGTTTAGCTTCTCAGTCAAGTCCAGTTGCATAAGTCTGGGAGTAGAACTGACTCTCTGAGGAGGCAAGGACAGGGATACTGCAGGATTTTGATGGTGACTAGTGGCGTTCATCTCTCCTTGGCAGCCCTAAGGGTCCTATACAAATAACTCAAGAAATGCTCATGTAAACCTAAGCTGAAATTTTTACTATGTTCATTTTCTTCAGATTCATCTAATATTCCTGTTATTTTTCCCATGCAGTCATAGGAGTTGCCCTTTGCCCTCCTAGTCCATAACTTGCTATAGAAAGAAGAAGAATATCACATGGTCTGAGAGTAGTTCTCATGGGGACTTCCCACAGCCTACATATAAACAGGAAATGCAGGTAGGTCCAGCCACCACCCCCCTTCCCCACCCAGCACAAAAGGCCCTTTTTCTGGAGGCTTCTAGTTTGATTTGCAAATGTCCAGGGAGTTTAAATAAACAGGCTAGCTACAAGCCAAGGGAAGAAAGGGTTATCTTTGACAAATTGGACCTCCTGACAACCCAGGCCTCAGAGTCAGGGTTGGAGATACTGTGTGATTGATGGGCCACTGGATCTAATCTGGGGTGTGTGCTACGGAGGATGTACCCTCTAATTATGTGAGCCTGGCTTGTGCCAAAGTCTGAAATGTCATTGCTCAGTGTTGTTAAGTGAAGAAAATCAACCCAGTGGGAGCAGCTGAAAGAGCTCTGGAGTCTGGTGACCTGGATCTGAATCCCAGCTTGGACACTGTACTGGCCACTGGCAAATTCCTTTAACTCTCTAAGCCTCCTTTTTCTCATCTGCAGAGAGAGACTGGATGATCTTGAAGCCCTAAATCCTATGCCTGAGGGATCAGACAGGATACTTAATCATGTTATTCAGCTAGAAATTTAGACAGAAAATATTTTCCTGAGTCCTCAGTTCACTTGTCTATAAAATGGGAATAATACCACCCACCTCATAGCATTGTTATGAGGAAAGTATCTCATCAATTTTGAAGTGCTATAGAAATGAGAATTATAATTATCATTGCCTCAACTGAAATCATTTCCAGTAGAGATGCCCTACTGCTTATCAGACCTTCCCCTTCATTGGTTGCATTCTCCTTTGCTAATAGTCTAGCACTTTCGAAGTTCCAATCCTGTGCTGAGAATGTATGTATGTATCTGGGAAGAAAGGGGGTGGGATTGGAGGGAAAATGGATCAAGTCACTGTGTCAAGGTATCAATAAACAGCCATGGACAAGACGCCTTTTATCATTCATTTCCCAGGAAACAGGGACAGAATTATCTTCATCTCCCAAGCTGGAGGCCTTGACAAACTCAGCCCCATAAAAATCACCCCTGGGTGAAACAACTTTCTCTTATTTTTTCTCTCCCCCCCACTTTGAAAACACTAGGTCACTGTTTAGAAGGCCCCCAAGAAGAGCCCTGACAGGGAGGAGGCTCTGGGGGAGGGGAGCCAGCTGCAGCAAGACAGCCTGTCAGAGAGACTGAGGACAAGGAAAGATTCTGGCCAAGAAACAGCAAGCCCTTCCTGGCCAAAGAAGATGTGCCACTGTTACTGTATAAACTGGAAATGATTAACCACGGGGTGAAGGGCGTCAAGAGAGCTGGAGAATAGGTGCTGCTTTTGTTAAGACTTTTTTTTTTCCAACACACTGCTGCCCCAGGGAAGGAAAAAAGACCAACTTCCAAACATGAACACACACACACGTGTGTGTGCATATAAATATATACACATGCATGTATGTATACACATGCATGTCCATATACACATTTTACACACATATGCCTATATAATGTACATATTTAAAAATCTCTTTTTTTTCCTGTGACAGGAAGAGGTGTTTCCAGTAATTCCATCAAATATAAGTGGCCTTCTGTCTTCTCTGGGTATTTCAAGGCTGGCTTCATTGTTACTTCACACAAACTGCCTGGGAAACATTTAGACACTGTGTTGTTGGGGATTTTTTGTCTTTTTTTTCAATAAAAGAACTTAAGAGTTGTTTAAAAAAAAATGATTTCTTTACCACCCACCCCCAACCCTGAACTGTTTCATAGCTGGAAGAAGTGACCTTCAAAAGGAATATATTTAAAACTGACACCATAGGAAAGCTTGGTGGTCTTTCTCACTCGCCTAAAAAAAGGAAACTAAAATACTTTCCAACAAACCTATAACTAAGCTTTGGGTTATGAAACATAGATACGGTGAGGAATAACTAGCATTTAATATGGTACTTTAAGATTTACAAGTATTAGTGTGTGTATGTGTGTGTGTGTGTGTGTGTGAAATATCATTCAATCCTCTCAACCATCCTATAAAGAGAGGTGCCATTATCCCCACTTTTCAAAGGTGAAAAGGGACGTTAATAGAAGTTAAGCAGCTTGTCTAAGGTCATTTGGCTAGTGTCTGAGAATACAGATCATTGTGATTGAAGTTCAAGGTTCTTTCCCTTGACACCACCTAACACACACACACACACACACCACACACACACACACACACACACACACACACACACACACACACCACACACGTTTGCATTTGCTTCCAAGGCATCCTCCCAAACCCCCTCATGCTAGCAACTCACATCTATAAGACTGGAAAAACACTTTATATAAATCACCTAAGTTGATTCTCACAGCAATCCTGTATGCCATTATTACCCCCATTTTACAGATTAAGAAACTGAGACCCAGAGAGTTTATGTGATTTGCCCAGGGTCGCATAGTTAGCAAATGACAAAGGCAAGATTCAAACCAAGTCCAGTGCTCTGTCCTATTCAATGGCTTACAACCATATCAGCATATTCTGTGGTACAGACCCACGTCTTACACCTCCTTGCATGGGTCCCCTAGGTTAATTAGTACAGTACCATAAACAGATGATAATTATCACTGTAAAAATAGCTGCCACTTCTATTATACTTTAGAACAGAAGTTCTTAACCTAGGGTCTGTTAACTTAATAATTTAAAAAAAATAACAATTATATTTCAATGTAATTGTCTTCCTTTGCATTTTATTTAATGCATTTGAAGACATTATTCTAAGAAGGGATCCACAGGTTTTGCCAGACTGCTCAATGAATGCTTGTTATTATTATAAACAATATAGCCAGAGAATATCCTATACTATGCTCCTTCAAAGTCCTATTCTGAGGCCTGTAGTTAGGTTCTCAAATGCTATGCTGGAGTGGGGACGAGAAAGGATGGCATGATGTACAATGGAGGCAGCTGGGTGAGGCAGTACAGAAAGTGCTGGACCTGAGATCAGGAAGACCTTGGTTCAAATCCTGCCCCCAACATTTATTGGCTATGTGACTCTGGGCCTCAGTTTCCTCATTTGTAAAATTGGGATAATAATATTACCTACCTCACAGAGTTATTCTGAGGATAAAATGATACGATACATGCAACACACTTTCAGAAACCTTAAAATAGTTTATAAATTCTAGATATTCTTATTTTTGTTGGGATCATGATGATGATGATGAAGATGATGTCCTGGCAAGAGTGGTATAGTAAGAAAAATGCTAAATGTAGAGTCTGGAAAGTTTAATTTGAAGTTGGGCTCTAACCCTTGCCTCGTGAGCCCATGAGCCAATAACCTAGTCTCTGCAAGTCTCATTTTCCCTATCTAGAAAGAGAGGTTAATAATATTTGTACTACCTGACCTCATAAAATAGAAAGGGATGAGCACAAAATCTATGGCTTTATTGGTACAGTATAGAATACTCCTGAGTCAGGAAATCATAGATGCCAATACAGGTCAGCATCTTCTTGGCAACTTCAACTAGATGCCTAGAGAAAGAGTTGGCTAGAGTATTGAGAAAGCCAAGTTCACACAGCCAGTATGTATCAGAATCAGGAGTCGAACCCAGGTCTTCCTAGCTTTGAGATCAGCTCTCTATTCATTGTTCCATACTGTCTCTTCTCATTTGGAAAGTTGAGATGATCTATGTCATGCCTTATGTAAAAAATGAAGTCTTCACAAAACTTTCATCACCTTATGGGCCATTTTTCAGAACTTGGGATCTCTTGGGAAACAATGGGTGGTTTGTTTGCACATGACCAGCATTTCTCTAACTTTCCTAGGTTAGTTATAGTGATGTAGCAGCTGAGCCCCCAAATAATCCATTTCCCCACATTTTTCATTTCAACTCAGTCCTCATATGGACAGCTACTTTGTTATCTGAAGCACAAAATAGATCATATTAAACCTATCTCATTCCTTCCCCCACAGTAAAATGGAGTAGATTCTGAATATGTAGGTTTTTCATAGACTAAGGACACCATAAAGCCCTGGATTGGGAATGAAAAACCTGGGTTCAAGTCCAGATGTTACAGCTTACCAGCTGCACTGTACAGATAGATGGCTTTCTTCTTTATCAGCCTCAGTCTCTTCCTCTGTCAAAGAAGGGATTTTAATTAGATGACCTCTGAAATCCTTGCTAGTTCCAGATATCAAAGACCCCTCTCAGCCAAGAGATTCTCAAAATGTGGTCCCCAAGACTCTTTCAGAGGTTACAAGAGGTCAAAACTAATTTCACAATAATATTGACATGATTTGCCTGTTAAAATACTCTTCCCCTTTCCAACTACATATCTATGTGAGGCCAGGTTTTCTTTAAATACTTTAAAAAATGATATCACAACAGATTGAGTGGAGAAACAGAAATGAGATTCCACCTGTCTTCTATTAAACCATACATAAAGAGATTTAGAAAAAAAGTGCTTTAACAAAAACAAAGACTCCACATCAATGTTTTTTTTTTTTTTTGGAAAATAGTTATTTTCCATAAAACAGGTTATTCATGTTAACATGTCCTCGTTTATCACTGCTATTTAAATGAATTAATAAATATTTTAAAATTTTATTAGTTTTAATTTCTATTATGGTAAATATTGATAGCTATAACCCACATGAACAAAAAAAGGTCATTGGGGTCCTCATTTTTAAGAGTGTCAAGGGGTTCCTGAGACTAAAAGGCCGCTCATTCAGTTGCTACCAGCTGCATTCTTTTGAACTGCACTCCATCGTGATCATTTTCCCAAGAAACCTCATCATGAGAAAATTCTTTGTCCTTCAAGATTTCTGCAGCTTTGGCACTCATGCTTCTATTGATCACTTCCATATCTTCTGCCCCTCTGACTGGAGAGTTAGAGAGGAGAGCAAAGAACTCTACCCAAAGACTCCATTTAAAGAGGGCTCCCAAACCAGCCGTCTCTTCATTTCCCACCAGTTTGCACTCCTTGGAGTTCCACCAAGCCCCAACCAAACACCTTCCCTCCTTCCTGTCAGCTTCTTTTTGTGGGTCGTCTTACTTAAATTGTAAACTCCTTGATGGCAGGGACTTTCTTTTTTCTTTGTATCCTCAGCTTTTAGTACAGTGCCTTGTACACAGTAGGTGCTTAATAAATGTTTATTGACTTTATTGACTCTAAACTATGACACTTTATATTCTAAGGTCCTTCTCATTTATGAGATTTTATGTTCTAGGATCTCTTCCAGCTCTGGCATTCTATGTTCTAAGCCTTCTGGTTGCTTTGACATTCTATGTTCTGTGCTAAGATTTCTTCTAACTCTGATATTCTATGTTCTTTCTTGGTAGTGCTTTCTCCCTGAGATAATTTCCAGTTGAGTCCATTTATATGCTTAATGTGTAACTATTTACTTGTTTCCTCCCCTACCACCACCCTTAGAGTGTGAGCTACTTGAGAGCCAGGATTTCTTTGTATCCCCAGCATTTAGCATAGTGCCTAACACATAGTAGGCACTTAATAAATGCACAGACTGACTAAAGCCCTTTTCAATTCTAATATTTTACATACCTATTTGTAGTATACCTGTAGCCCTTATACAGTACTTGAAATACATTTAAACATAATAAATTCCCTACTTCTCCAGAGCTGATTTATATCTAAATTAGAGTATATCTTCTTGATATGAAATTCAACCCCACCTCCCTTTTATTTATCCTTTCCTTTTGAATATGCTTTTCTCCTTCAAAACCATATTCCAGTCATGGTTCTCATCCCATCAAGTCTCAGTGAAATTCACGAGGTTAAATAGACACAAGCAGCTCCCGGTTACCCTTCTTTTTTATTTTTATTTTTTGATTTCTTCTTTTATTATGAACGTGACAAATCTCAACAGAAATGTTTCAATATTTAAAGAATGGAAAAAATAACTGTGTATATTACATATAGTTTTTTTTTTGTATATTAAACTTAGAACTTTAGGAAAAAGACTCTCCTGCTTTTCCATGTTGCCTTATGAATGTCCTTCCATTATTTCTTAATGTTTCATTGAAACTTTGATTTTTTTCTCCTTCTTTTTATTTTTGTATCACTATCACTATCCATCCACTTCCCCATCATTCCCCTCTGTGGAATATGACTGTCTTTTCAAAGTCTCTCCAATAATTGTCATTTCCTCTTTTTAACATCATTGCTATTCTGATGGCATTTCTGGCATGAATCTAATGTATTAACAACATATAATCTTTTTAAAATGTTTCTATAGCTTCTTTAATATTTTTTTCACTATTGGGGCATTGATTTTCATTAGACATGATTAATAGTTTTCTTTTTCTTCTTTATCTCCCCTTGGGTGTTAGGACCATTCATTTGTCAGAAAATATTTGCTGAGATTTCTTCACTTCTTAATTTTTTTGAAAATAATTTATGTAATGTTAGGTGTTAATTTTTTTATGTTTAATAAATTGATTTGTAAATTCATCTGAGCCTATGATTCTTCCTTTGTGACTTCATTCTTTGGGATTTGTTCAATTTCTTTTTTTTTTAAGATTGTTTTATTTAAATTCTCTTTACTGGTACTATTTATCTGGGTAGTTTATTTTTTTTTTGCAAATGCTAATTTATTTCCTTTAGATTATCAGCTTTGCTTTCATATACAGTAATCCTCCCAATTCCTCTTTAAGGATCTTCCAATGATTTTAAATGCTTTTTCCTTGATCTTTTTTCCAGACCAGTTGGGGGTTTTTTTTGTTGTTTTTTTCAGTCTTTTGACTTTGTTTTCATATATTTTGTTGCCTCATGAAGTCATTGGCTTCTATTTGGTCTATTTAAATTCTCAGGGAGTTTGTTACTTGGACAAGGTTTTGTATCTCTTGTGCCAAGCTGCTAATCCCTTTCAAATTCTTTCTTGCATAGTTCTCATTTCTTTTCCATTTTTTCCTCAAGTGCTCTCATTATACTTGTAAAAACATTTTAAAACCTTTTTTTTTAAATTTCTTGCTTTATCTTTTCTAAGAATTCTAGTTGAGTTTGTGCCCGAGCTGTGTTTTTCATTGCTTGTAGATTTTTGAAGTCATTCTCTTCTTTTGTGTTTGTGTCTTAAGCTTCCCTGCCACTGTAATTAGCTCCTTATGGTGGGGCTCTTTCTTCATTTGTCCATTATTCCAGCCTACTTCCTGGCTTCAGACTTGATGCTATGACTGGGCTTTGCCACATTCATTGAGGGAATGCCTGGTTGGCCCAATTGCTGCTTTCTTGGGGTGTTGTGTCACGTTACTCCAGGATCTCAAAGGTAAATGGAATTTGCCTGAGGGCAAGCAAAGGGGTAGAGTCTGATTGAGGCCCTTGGTCTAAGTTCTCCAAGTTTTTGACCTGAGTTTGGGTCTGCACAAGAGTAGATTCCTGCTGAATTCCACCCCTATTAGCCATCTGGAAAAATCTGGTTGGTTTAGAGTAGTTGCATTCTATGCTCTCCTTTGCTCTGGGGCCCCTGGTTTAGCTATTCCTCTGAAGTCTGGGCTTGATGCTGGAAATCAGACCCTACTCTGCACCTCGAGTCAGAACCCCACCACTACTTCTGAACTTGCCCCTTGCTCAGGTCTCCTTCTCAGTCCGCCCAGATCTAAGACCTTGAACTGGGTAGTAGGTGACAAAGCTGCCAACTGGCACATGTTCCCATCATAATGTCCTGGTATGGGTCTGGTGGTGCCCTGATGGGGATCTGGAACTTCTACTTGTCCTGAGACAGCTTCTCCCTGAGTGCTGGAGTCCCCCACCATGCCCCTGGCCTGGCCCAAATTGTTCCATAGTGCTATTATTATCTTCATTTTATAGTTGAGGAAACTGAGGCAAACAGAGGTTAAGTGATTCGCTCGGGGTCATATGGCCAGGAAATGTTTAAGGCCAAATTTGGACTCAGGTCTTCCTGAATCCAGGTCCTACGCTCTATCGACTGCCGTAAGACGTCTTTGCCTCATCTCTCTTTGCTTCTTTGGGCTTATCCATTGAATTTCAGAGATCACACTAGCTTCAGGGCTTCTGGAAGTTCCCCAAAAACACACACTCGAGCTGCCTGGACATTGTGCCTGTCCACTCCTAAGACCGTCGCCTGCCAAACCATGCTGGTTTCAGAGCTGTTCTAGCACCAGGAGCATACACACTACCTGGGGCGAAACTATCTCTACCTCCCTGAAGAGTAACCTACTGACAGCAGGCTTCCTTCCATTCACATGTATTACCTTAGTTCAGACCATAGATTATTTCAACAGCCGCTAATTTGTCTCCTTGCCTCCAGTCTTTCATCAGTCCAGTTTATTCCACACACTGCTGCCAAAGTCATTTTCTTTGCATGAAGATCTGACCATATGATTCCCCTGCTCAACCAAATTCAAGGCTTTCTTATTGCTACTAGAATAAACTATAAACACTGCTTTTCCAAGCTCTGCACAACCTGGACCCAACCTACTTGCCCAGACTCATCGGACATTCCTCTCCCTCCAGGATTCCGTGATCCAGCCCAAAGTGACTTGCTTTCACTCCCTCCTCACAACACACCATCTCCTACCTCCCTGCCTCTGCACTGGTCATTCCCCAGGGTGGGCATTTCTCCTTTTCACAGAGCCCTCTCCTTTAAGATGCAGTTCAGAAATCATGTTATGCATGGAACTTTTTTTTAATCCCCCTAAATCCAGTGCCTTCTCTTAAACTATCTTTCATTTAAATACTTTGCATAAATATAAGTCACACTCATTACCTTTATATTGATGTTTTATGTGTTTTTATAAATACCTGTTTCTTTATTATGACGTAAGCTCAGTGTGACTAGAAATGTGTTTCATTCCTTATGCTTTGATCCCGAGCACCTAACATAGTTTCTGGCATGTAGAAGACCCCTAACAACAACAATAATAATAACTTTGAAATAGCACTTACTCTGTGCTGGGCACCACGCCAAGCAAACACTGTACAATTATTACCTCATATTAAATGAATTCTGAGTAGAGATTGAAGCATATTCATTTTTACTTTCTTTTTTTTCTTTTTTTTTTTAAAGCAATTGGGGTTAAGTAATTTGCCCAAGGTTACACGGCCAGTTTTTTTTGTGTGGGTGTTAAATATCTGAGGCTGGAACCAATCCTGGGTCCTCCTGACTCCGGGGCCAGTGCTCTTACCCACTGCGCCACCTAGCTACCCCTCATTTTTATTTTCTATATTTTTCTTGCTTTTTTGCAACATGGCTAATATAGGAATATGTTTTATACAACATCACATGTATCATGAGTGTCTTATTGCTTGCCTTCTTAATGGGTGGGAGGAAGAGAATTTGGAAAAAATAATTTTTTTTTTGCTTTTTTTTTTTGGAGGGGGGGAAGGTAGGTCAATTGGGGTTAAGTGTCTTATCCAAGGTCACATGGCTAGTTTTTTGTGTTAAGTGTCTGAAGCTGGATTTGAACTCAGGTCCTCCTGACTCCAAGGCTGGTGCTCTATTCACTGTACCACCTAGCCACCCTGAAAAAATGAAATTTTTTAAAAATATATCTCATTTTATCCTCACAACACCCCCATGATATAGGTGCTATTATTATCCCCATTTTACAAATGAGGAAACTGAGGCAACCAGGGTCACATGCCTAGTGTCTGCAGTTACATTTGAATTCAGATCTTCCCGATTCCAAGTCTGTGCCACCTAGCTGCCCAATGAATGCTTGATTGGTTGATTGCTTTTGCACACAACTACTGCTCTAACAAGACATTTCAGGGACTTGAAACCTGCTGGTTACATGTGCTTTTTATAGAAGCCCATGCTGACTTCTGAGTTCCCTCATGGACCCCTCTTCAGAGCACCAGCAGAATTCTGGCCATCTTCTTGTGTGAGCCGATACAGGACAGAGGAACTTCCTGTTGTTACCACTTGGTTTCCTTGGTCGTTGCTTCATTGGACATCCTTCTAAACCTCTCTGGGGAATTTCTTAGAGAAGCTGTACTTGCCCCAAACCTCTTACTTCTCCATCTTTACTGGAAATCTGCTAGTTCACTAATACCTTGCGCATTTCTTGATAGAAATCTCAGTCTATTGATGGCATTACTGACTCCTTTCTTATATTTTTGCTACTATGAATTTCTGGGCATCTCTACTGCGATTCCTCCTGTATACTGTAACTAGCGTATCTAATTTGGATCGAGAGAGGCATTTGTCCTTCTCCCTTTCCTTTTCAGTTTAAAGTTCTTTCGATTAGATTTGCAAGGCTCCAGTCAAATATATTCTTACTAGCTTTTGCCAGGTGCACTCTATTCCTGGCCAAGAGCCCATCATTTCTACATTGTACAGAATGGTATTTCCATGTATAATACTGTATGAATACACTTCATCATTTATGATGCACTATGCTATTGATTATTTATACCAGAGCCCAGAAATAGGATGTAGTCATTTGAATGTGGCACACATGCCACATTGGAATCTGCCTCGGTATCCATGGGGGACCCCTGGCAACAGGGAAGAAGCTCCTTCATTTAGTCATTCTCTCCACTTATCCCCTGCTCCCTGCGACAAAGAGCATTTTCCCAAGCTTGGAGCCAATTCTTTTGGAGAAATAGCTTCCAGGCTAGGCCAGATGACGTCAACCCTATACAAACTCCCTGCCTGTACCCAGATGAAAAAGGAAGATGGAGACCCCATTCTGGCTTAAATCCTGGACCTACCATCCCATGCACATCCATGTATCTGCCTTGATCATCTAGCTGGACACATCTACAAAGAGGTGAGGGAGTTTGTTAGGGACAACGTCCCACAGAAATGGAAGCCATGGAGACGAGTTTGGAATATGTTTTCTGCCTTGCACAGTTTCATTCATTGCCTTGGTGGCTAAGACCTTCAGAGCTAACACAGGACTGATTTAAAAAGTGAACTCCCTCTGCAAATACATCCCATCTCAAACATCATGTCATTAACTGTTGGTAGATAAAATAAGAATCCTACAATTTCAGAGCTAGAATATTTCAGACCTCATGAATCTGAGGTGTAATAGAAAGAACACTGCCTTTGAAGTCTCAGGACCTGAGTCCATATCTTGGCTGACCTCAAGAAACCATAGGAAGTCAGGAAGACAAGGCATAAACCAGCCTCAGTTTCTTCTTCTGCAAACTGAGAGGGGCTATACAAGACTTTTATTCTAGCATCTTTTCGAGCTTTAAATCTGAATTCCGTGCACTAGCCATAACTGTATAGGAACTTGTGTAATGGTTTATTATCCAAGATCACTAGGCTAGTAAGTGACTGAGAACTAAGGGGCTGAGGGAAGGTTGTCCTGATCCCTACCTTGTGTTTTACCTTGTGTATCCTCTTGTACACAGAGAGAAAGGGATGGATAGGCAGCTGAGCAGAGTGGGCGAGTGCTGCACTTGGAGTCAGAAAACCCGGGCACAGCTCTACAGCTGACACATACCAGCCTGTTTCCTTCTCCTAAAAATGAGGATAGCAATGCTTGTAGTGCCTACCTCCCAGGGCTGCTGTGAGATTCAAATGACGGAAGGAAAGGAAAGTCAAATCAATCAACATTTATTAAGTACCTACTATGTGCCAAATACGAGCAGTAACAATAATAATAGTTAATTCCATATGGCACTTTAAGGTTCACAAAGCACTTTACAAATATTATTTCATTTTATCCTCACAACAACCCTGGGATGGAGGTACAATTACTATCGCATTTTACAGATGAGGCAGCCAAAAGAAAAGTCACTTGCCCAGGGTCACAGCACTAATACATGTTTAAGACTGAATTTGAACTCATCTTTATTATAGGCGCAATGTTCTGTCCACTGTACCACTGACCTACATGCCAAGTTAAACACTGGAGATTCAGAGAAAATCAAGAAAACAGTCCCTGCTCCCCAGGAGTTGGCAGTCTAATGGAGGGAACAACTTGAAAACAGCTCTACACTATATAACAAATATACACAAATAATTCTCTAGAACTCTCTCTCTCTCTCTCTGTGTATGTGTTATATGTTATATGTATGTGTGTATATATACATATATGTGTATGTATATTATATATATAATTTTAAGGCAATCTCAGAGGGAAGGCACTTGCATTAAGAGAAACTGAAAGAAGCTTTCTGCAGGTGAGGTTCTCCTTGTGACTTGAAAGAAGTCGGGAGGCAGAGATGAGGAGGGAAGCTATGCTAAGCAATGGGGACAGCCTGTGAAAATGCCTGGAGTCAGGAGACCGAGTGTCTGCCATGTGCAAGGAACATGGAGAGCCATGGCGCAGAACGTTCCCTTGCTGTTAGGCTCCCGACTGCAGGTGGCAGGCGGCAGAAAGCAGGCAGAATGAGTCCTGGCAGGGACGCTGAAGAAGGGATTCCTTTCTTAGGATCAGAGCTTTGATCCGCATATCTCTAAAGTTCCTTCCAAGCCTAAGATCCTCTGATTCTAACTTGAAACGCCAAACCACTTCTTCTGTAAGGCAGCTGGCACAGACTCCCGCGCTCCCGGCTGGCAGGGGGCCCGCTGCGGGGGGGACGAACGATCGGCTCCGCGTTATGGAGGCCATCTGAGCCCCCCCTTTCTTCTCCCCGGGAATCACAATGGACAGTCTATTCGCAGCACACATTCCTGAAAGGCAGGGGGACCTCACAGGACTCGTTTTTCCTGTCTTGGAGAGGAAAGTGGACAGAATGAGCCGCTCGCTGCAGATAGGTTTCAGTTGCAAACAGGATGTCGGATCTCATAAACAGGGGTCATGAGACTCGGGAAACGCAGCCCTGGCGCCCCAGATAGGTGAGGCCGGGAGGCAGCTTGGACAAACAGAAAAGCTACCTGAGCAGGTGTTCTACGTGGTGGGAAGCTATTCAGGATAAACCCAAATACCAACCCAAGCACACTCTCCTCACCCCCTGGAGACTGAGGAGATCCAGGGAACCAAGAAGCCAAGTTCTCAACTCATGAGGGGCAGAGCAGGATGGAGGATTGGGAAAATCAAGAAAACCGGGCGTTGGGGCCTTGTTCTGACAATTACTTCCTTTGTGTTCCCGGGCAAGCTCTTAACCTCTCTTGTCCTGAAGTTCCTCATCTGTAAAATGGAGGTGATAATAATCAGGCAGCTCACCTCACAAGGTCGATGGGAGGAAAGAGTTTTGTAAGTTCAGCCCATATGTAAATGCGAACTGTGCTTATGGTTTCCATTTCAGTCATTTTTCAGTCATATCTGACTGTGATTCCATTTGCACTTTTCTTGGTGGAGATACTGGAGCAGTTTGCCATTTCCTTCCCCAGCCCATTTTCCAGATGAGGAAACTGAGGCAAAAAGAGTTAAACGACTTGCCCAGGGTCACACAGTTAGGATGTGCCTGAGGCCAGATTTGAACTCAGGAAGACTAGTCTTCTTGACTTCAGGCCTGCCGTGTTATCTGCTTTGCTAGTTACCTGCCCAATTAGTTCCCTACACCATGTTTATACCATCTCTCTTTTATACAACATAGCTACTGCCGGTGGGTGCCTACATTATGTAAATTTGGAAGTGCATGGAGGCTGCTCCATGCAAAACCAGCCATTCCTCTGACACTTGCAATCCAACTGAATGGAGCATCCCCGAGGTCCTGTGACCTTCTTTTACACAATAATAACAAATATTTGTTAAGGACTTATTGTTTTCAAGTTATCTTACTTGGGAAAGATACAAACTTTGGATAAAATACAGGCCCAGCTCCCACTGAGCTTAGGGTCTATTAAAGGGCTTGAAACCTATGCAGATGATGGTAATATGTATCACATATAAAATGCATTAAAAAAGGGAAGTAAAATACTATGTTAAGACATGGTGAAGGTCATTAGTTACCAGTTACAGAAATCAGAGAAGACTTCATAGAGGAGAAGGCATGTGAGATGGTCTCAATGGGTAGGAATTCAGATTGAAAAGAAGGAAAAACATTCCAGACACAGTGAACAATGTGAGCAAAGGAACATAGGTGGGAAATTACACAACATGCTCAGGTGGCAGAGCATGGTTTGATTGGAGACATGTAAGATTAGGATAGAAAATAAGGGCAATATTTGAATTTGAATAACTATGCCAAGCAGAGCAGCCTTTTAAAAAAAAAAAAAAAAAAAAAAACAAATAAAACCCTTAAAAATGGTAGCATATTGCATCCCTAACACATTAGGGTGAATAAGTTTCTCACACAATTTCCACCCTGGAATTGTGCTCATTGAAGCTAAGAAGGGGCCAGGAAGGAAAAGAATATCAAAGGGCTACCCAAAATAATCTTCAAGGTCAAGTTTTAGGTAAATCCTGGACCTCTGTGGGCCTCAAGTGTCTTTTGTAGGGCCAAGGTCTAGGCAATGGGATTAAGTGACAGCTTACAGCTAGTAAGTGTCTGAGGACAGATTTGAACTCAGATTCTCTTGACTGTAGGGTTGGTGTTCTATCCACTGCACTACTTAACTGCCCCTCAGGTGTCTTTTTTTTCTTTTTTATTAAGAGAATGGGCAAGACCATAGGAATTGAAAAATTTAGAGCCTGAAGAGACTTGAGAAAAAAATGTTGGCTATTGGGGCTGCAAAGTTTAATTTACAGTCCCTTATTAATTTCTACACATGAATCTCTTAGATGTCTTTATGCTTCATAATTCCATAGAAACTCTTCATCTTTCCCCATAAACCTTAGCCTTCCCCTAACTTCTCCATTTCTATTAATGGCCACCTGGTCACCCAAGCTCAAAACCTGAGTCATTCATTCTTCCATCTCCCTCCATCCCACATCCTGTCATTTCTGCCTCCATGATATCTTTCATATGTGGTCACTCCCTAGTTCAGAGATCCAACTCTTACTCCCTATCAAGGATTATTAACCTAGGGTTCATCAACCTTATTTTTATCTTTTAATAATATTTTATTTTTCCAATTACATGTAAAGACAATTTTCGACATTTATTTTCTTTAAGATTTTGAGTTCCAAATTTTTCTCCCTCCATACCTCCCTTCCTCCCCCCCCCACAAGAGGGCAAGCAATCTGATATAGGTTATACATGTGCAATCATGTAAAACATATTTCTACATTAGTCATGTCGTGAAAGAATAGACCAAAAGAAAAAAAAACAAAGAAAGTAAAAATAGTATACTTCAACCTGCATTCAAACTCCATCAGTTTTTTCTGCGAATGTGGATAACATTTTCCATCATGAGTCTTTTGGAATTGTCTTAGATCATTGTATTACTGAGAATAGCTAAGTCTATCATAGTTGATCATTGCACAATGTTGCTGTTACTGTGTACAATATTCTCCTGGTTCTGCTCACTTCACTCAGCATCAGTTCATGTAAGTCTTTACAGGTTTTTCTGAAATCTTCCTGCTCATCATTTCTTATAGAACAATAGTATTCCATTACATTCATATACCACAACTTGTTCAGCCATTCCCCATTTGATAGGCATCCTCTCCAGTTCCAATTCTTGGCCACCACAAGAAGAGCTGCTATAAATATTTTTGTACATGTGGATCCTTTTCCCTTTTTCTATGATCTCTTTGGGTTACAGACCTAGAAATGGTATTGCTGGGTAAAAGGGTATGCACAGTTTGATTGGGCATAGGCATGAAACAATATTTTTTAAAATTATTTTGAGAACTATATTTCCAAATATTTGGTTTCTTTTGTCATCCCATTTACTTTATTTAACCTTATTTAAATCATAAGCATTTGTGCCATAGGTTTCACCAGACTGTCCAGAACAGGGGTGGGCAACCTATGGCCTCAAGGCCACATGTGGCCCTCTAGGTCCTCAAGTGTGGCCTTTTGACTGAATCCAAACTTCACAGAACAAATCCCCAAAAGGCAGCAGTTTCCCCACCCCTGCTCTAGAGGATCTGGGACACACACAGAAAAACTAAGAACCCCCAAGTCTTTGACAGACAATAACAACTTCTGAAACATCTCTGCTTCTATTCTGCACTCTCTATAATCTTCATTCCCTCAACTGTCTGAGTCATCTCCCGAAGGCACTGGCAAATCTTGTATCTCCTCTACCCAGTCACCTTCAATGGCTCCCTATTGCCTACCCCAAAATTCACTTAATAAGCCCCTGTGGGTAAGGGATTGTGCTACATGAACCACAACTGCTAAATATCAGAGGTAGAAGACATTTTAGAGATCATCTAATTCAACTCCCCCATTGATCAGAGGAGAAAACTGAGGCTCAGAAACCTAAAATATCTTGATGAAGGTCATTTAGCTAATAAGAGACTTTGAGCACAGATTTTGTGGTTATTTCCATTATATTGTGTTTCAATAGCACCTCATGGCAGAGAATACCAGTACAGTAATTTTAACAAATGTAGGAAATGGGGAAAATTAATGGGTCAGACTTGAGATGTTTTAGTTTTCTCTCAAATGAGATATTATACAGGAAAGTACGTTGAAAACCTTAAAGTCCTATGAAAATAAAAAAGATGATAACACAATTTTTGCCGCACTGTCACTCATCTCCCCTCCCCCGCATCCAATCATATTCTGTCTTCTCTGCAGCCGCACAGCTCTTGCATCCATCCCTCCCTCTGCAGTCACAGACCAATCACGCTGGCTCACACCCTGATTACCTCTTGCCTGGACTATAGCAATAACCTCCTAATTGGTTTCTCTGCATCTAGTTTCTTCCTTCTCCAATCTGTCCCCCTGCACAGCTGCCAAACTGATATTCCCTAAGCACAGGCCCGACCATGTTAGTTTCCTATTTAAGAAATTTCAGTAGTTCCCCATTGCCTTTAGGATGAAATTCAAACTTCTGTTTAGTGTTTAAATCCCTTCATAGGCTACCCCTAACCCATCTTTCTGGGATGATTACATATCACTCTCATCCATGAAATCTGTACTCCAGACCAGCGACTCTCAAGTTGTAACCTGGGAGCCCGTGAGGAACCCAAGATCTTTTCAGGGGCTCTTTGAGGTCAAAGCTATTTTTAAAATAATACTAAGATATTTTCATTTCTAATATTTTAATATCAATAAATGTAGCTCAAAAGAGAAAGTTACTATTTACATTAACTCTGAGCCAGAAGTGTTTTCCCTGTCCAGCTTGATTTTTTTTATTTTTTTTGATTAAAGGGGCCATTCCTTGACTCACTTAAAGAGGCCAATTCACTGAATGGGCGTTGCCTCACTCGAAATGAGAGCCTGAAAAGATCCTAGCTTAAAAGAGCCAAGGTCTCCCACTGCATCCTGGTCCTTCTCCAGTCATCCTGATGGATATCTGGTCACTGGATCCAGATGGCTCTGGAGGAACAAGTGAGGCTGGTGACTTTGCACGGCCCTCCTTCATTTAAATCAAAGTCAATTGCAAGTCATGTCATAATTTCCCTGATGTCATGGTGCTCTTCAAGAACAGAGGACAAACCATACAACAAATAAAGCTCACATCAACAAAAGCCATGGTGGAGGGGGTGAAAGGGGAAAAGGGGTGTCTTCAATAATTTTTAAGGGTGTAAAGGAGTCCTGAGACCACAAAATTTTGAGAATCTCTGCTCCAAAAACAATCTGACCTACTTTTCCTTCCCCATATATGTCTCCAGCCCCGGTGCTCTTACATAGCCTGTGCACCATGCCAGCAGCGCTTTCTCTCCTCACATCTCCTCATATTAAGAACAATACCTTCAAGAGTTGTTTCCTGATCCCACCAGTTTTTAGTACCCCTCCTCCAATTACTGTTTTTATTGTATTTATCTTCTGTATTTGCTGCAGGTAGATGGCACACTGGATTTTGGACCTGGAGTCAGGAAGAAGTGAGTTCAAATCAGGCCTCAGACACTTAACACTTACTAGCTGTGTGACCTTGGGCAAGTCACTTAACCCCAATTGCCCTGCCTTCTCCCCTCCAAAAAAGGCAAGAAAAAAAATGCTTGTTTCCTCCTTCCTCATCTGTGAACATGATGTATCACTTTAATAGAATGAAAGTCCCTTGAGGACAAGGGCTGTGCATCACTTTTGTATTTGTATCCATTGTATATAGCACAGAGTCTGGAACAATATAGGTGTTTAAAAATGCTTATTGATTACTGCATCTATGTGGGTGGAGTTGCCCATGAGATATTATAGATCTTTCCTTATTCCCCTAAATAGTGCTTTCAAGGTTCAAAGCACCTTTCTCACACCAATCCTGAGAGGAGGGAGTGAGTTTTCTATCACTGAACATTTTTTTTCTTTGGAGGCAATCTGGGTTAAGTGACTTCCCCAGGGTCACACATCTAACAAGTGCGTGAACTCAGGTCCTCCTTCCTCCAGGGCCAGTGCTCTATCCATTGTGTCACTGAACATTTGCAAGGAGAAGCCAATGTCATTGGCCCTCATCAGAACTGAAGGGCCAACACCTGACCACATCTCTAAAATGTCATAGAAGAGCTAGATTCCTGTTTAGATCTCGATCCTAGAATCTGAGATTCTGGGAAGCCAGTCAGTCAATAAACATGGTATGTGCGAGGCACTAAGTCCCGAGGCAAATAATGACAGTCGGCTTTTCCTGTTAATAGAGAGGGTGGTGGAGGTAATTATAGATAGCAGTTTATTAACTGCTTCCGTCCTCTGTTGAAGCCAGTGGGGAACTGGATAAGGCCTGGGAAAAGAGACAGAGCAGAAACTCTGAGGTGGTGATAGATAAGGCTGTCATAAGTGAGGTGGAGAAGGAGGCTGGGAGGCTGAGAGAGAAAGAGGCAGGACTAAGTGGTCATGACAAAGAACGAAGATAATTCACATGGGCATTATCTAGAGTAGACTTTTACTGGGAAACTAAAGCTCCCTATTTTAAGGCTATATTGTCTCTTAGCCAAAGATTGGAAACTGTTTGACATTAAAAAAGCAGAATTTTACTAGCTGTGTGACCCTGGAAATATTACTATTCTTTCCCAGCTTCAATTTCCTTATCTGTAAAATGGACACACAGAGTTGTCGTGAGAATCAAATGAAAAAAATGCACAAACCTTAAAGAGCTATATAAATACTATTACTGTCGTGATTATGATTATACAAATTCTTACATATACATCCACACACTCATATGGAAACCCCTCTGTATTCATATACGTATACACTTGCCAGCCTCCCTATAGTCAAAATGACAGTCACCACAAATATCTATCCTGCCCAGGTGCCAAGATCCTGAAATTTTACCTCTGGAGTTCTCTGCCACAGGATTGAACATCTTCTTCCCACAACCCTTTGCTAAAATGCAAAAAAATCTGGGAGGACAGTGGACTGAGTTTTTAACACCACACCAGGACAGAGTTTAGCAGATGCTTTCTCTGGGACCAGGAGGACATTTACTCACTGGAAAGCCCAGGGTCTTCTCTCTTTTATTGTACTTCCCCTAACTACTTAGCTTGGGGCTTTGTATATAATACCAGCAACAACAGCATCAATAAAATAACCCCTGTTTCTACAACATTAAAAGCTTTCCTCACAACAGTCCCAGCCAAGATTGTTAAGAAGTTAACACCTTTTCTTTGTTTCCCCTTTTTATTGGGTCCCAGAGAAGTAAAGTGAATTACCCATCATCATCCTGGGATTATGTTGTGGACCTCATGAACCAGGCTTCTTGATGCCAAGGCAAAAGTGGTCTTTTTTTTATTTTCCTACTGCTGATTTTCTGTTCAATTAGATATTAAGACTAAAAAATCCTAGATTTAGAGCCAGAAGGGATCTCAAAGGCCATTTAGTCCAAGACTCATATTTACAGATGAGGCAAGTAAGGCCCAAGGAGGTTACATGACTTGTCCAAGGTCATACAAATAGGGAGGGAAGATAATTGGTGATTGATACCATCATGTAAGTCCAAGAGCTATTCCATAATAAATAGGTGGTTAATGGATATGAACTATTTTCAAAAGAAGCGTTGCAAACTATTTACTCTATTTATAATATTTATAGCAGGTGTTTTTGTGGCGGCAATGAATTGGAAATTGAGGGAATGCCCGCCCATAGGTTGGGGAACGGTGGAACAAGCTGAGGTATATGATAGTGATGGAATGCTATTGTGCTATAAGAAATGACAAACAGAAGGCTTTCAGAAAAACCTGGAGTTACATGAAATGATTCAAAGTGAAGTGAGCAGAACTAGGAGATTACTATAGACAGTAACAGCGATACTATATCAGTTAGGAAAGACTCAGCTACTCTGATCAATACAGGGATCCAAGACAATTCTGAAGGACTTCTGATTAAAAAATTGCTATCTACCTCCAGAGAGAAGCTGATAAACTTTAAGTGCAGATGGAAGCATATTTGTATTTTTATTGCTTTTTTATGCAGAATGGCTAATATGAAAATGTTTTCCATTACTTTACATGTATAACTGGTGTATTGCTTGCCATCTATTTCCATGTGTAGGGGAGGGGGCTGGAGAGGAAAGAATTGGGAAGTCAAATTTTTTTTAAGTATGTTAAAAATAAATGATTTTTTAAAAAGAAAAATAACAATGATAGTAAGAAAAATGAAAATTAAAAGAAACTCAAAGGATTCACCTTAGACCCATAATATTGGCAAACACGATAAAAGAAATAGTGTCAGAGAGGTTGTGGAAGGCACCAAATATACTGTTGGTAAAGCTGTAAATTGGTCCAGCTGTTCTGGAAAACAATTTGTAATTATGTGAGAAAAGTCCCTTTACTATTTGCGCACCATGATCCAGATATCCTACTACTGGGCATAAACTCAAAGAAGATCAAAGACAGAAAGAGAAGAAAGGCCCCATATAGTCTAAAATATTTATAGCAGCATCTTTTTTTTTGTAGTAGCGAAAAAATGAAAGTAAAGTGGCTTTCCATCAGTCGTCAATGTCAATTGTTTCATCCATTCTGTCCTACATCTTTTATAAATTTCCCCTTCTCCCTACTCCCATAGCCACCCCACGAGTTATCCTCTACCCAGATGGCAAAATTATTCGCCTAAGGCACAGATCTGACCATGTCATTCCTTTGTTCAAAAAGCTTCAGTGGGTCAAGCATAGAGGCCCTCACCTATCATCCCTGCAACCCAGGGGGCTGAGGCTGGCAGATCTTTTGAGCTCTGTGGTTCTGAGTTGCGGGGGACTAAGTTGATGGGGGTATTCCCACTAAGTTCATTATTAATATTGTAAGCTCCTGGAAAAGGGGAGAGAAGGGTGAAGGAGATGTCAGGTGAACTGGATCAGGTCGGAAATGAAAAAGCTCCTGTGTCAATCAGAGTGGGCTTGGACAGTGAGTAGCCCCTTGAACTTCCTGTCCGGATTTAGGAAAGTGAAAGGAAAGAGGAAGAAAAGGAGAAAGAGCTTCACTGTCTCCCTGTTGTCTTCAGGATAAAATAAAAGCTCGTCTGTTGGTCATTTAAAACCCATTCCCAAGCCCTTTCTACCTTTCCAGACTTGCTCCTCTTGAAACAGGAGACAATCCAGATACAGTGGCCTGCTTACTGTCCCTGCCACAAGATAACCGTCTCCCCTATCGGCTTCTCTGCATGGACAGTAATGCACTCCTCCCTCACTTTGCCCTCCTCTCATTCTGACCATCCTTTAAAGCTCTGCCCAGGTACCACCTTCCTTGTTAGGACTTGGCTAGTATTCTATGTTAAAAGTGAGGTATATATATCAGCTTTTTATCAGTATATCAGCTAGGATTTTTTAAAGACATCAATAATTTTTCTTAAGTAGGTCTGCTTTATAACTGTAAGGGTAGAGGTTTCCTCCTCCATTTTAATTTGTATAAGCAAAAGACACAGGCAAGTAGATTAAATAAATCCGTGAACCAAAAGCATAAATTAGACAGCTAAGTAGAACAATGACTAGAGCACTAGACCAGAAGCCAGAAAGGTCTGAGTTCCAGTCCTTCCTTAGACACCTACTATCTGTGTGACCCTGGGCAAGTCACTAAGCCTATCTCAGCCTCAGTCGCCCTATCTGTAAAATGAGAGTATAATAGCCCCTCCTTCCTAGGGTTGTTATAAAGATCAAGGGAGATAATATTTCCATTAGACTGTAAGTTCCTTGAGAGTGCGGTCTGACTGTCTTTTGCCTTTTTTTGAATCCCCAACACTTCGCAGTCAGTCCAATCAGTCAATCAACTAAAACACCTGTGCTATCCCAGACACTGTGCTAAGCACTGGGGCCACACTCATAACAGGCGTTTAATGAATGCTGTTTGGCTAAAATGATGCATGAACATATCCTTAGTTTGGGAGGAATAAAGTGTTTTTAATCATTGGACAGATATACCTGACAACACAGGAAATAACTTAGAGTTGACTGAACTTAGCATTCACTCCTCTAGGCCTATGAATAAAAGAGGAAGTCAGTTCAGAACTACTCAGTCCAGTGACAGGGCATCTAATGGTGGACTTCCAACCCTCTCCTGTACCACTTTTTAGGGATTGGGGGAGGGGAGGGAGAGAGAATTTTTTTCTCTCTCTCTGTCTTCTGGCTCTGTCTCTCTCTGTCTCCCTCTCACTGTCTCTTCTCTCTCTGTCTCTCTCTCTCCCTTTCTCTCTCCATCTTAGGCCATTGTGTAAATCCAAGAGATCCTCTCAGATGTCCCCATGATAATGGAAACTAGTAGCTGAGTCCACTTGAGGTGGTAGCAGTAGCCACAGGGGTCAAGCAGTGATGAAACAGCAGCCTTGAGCTGGATGCGCCTCGGCAGAGACCTTGTAAGCATCGCATGGTCCCAGAGATCGCAGGGTAGCAAAAGATACCTTCATCCCACAAAGACACTATGTATTCCCTTTGGGGGCCAGCTGTCATTATCCATTCCCCAACACTACACCCTGTCGTGAATTTCATGAGAACTCCAAAAAAGGAGAAGAGAGTACTAGAAATCCTAGAAAGGAGGCGAGGGGTTATGAGTTTGCTCTCTGACCACTCAGTGTATACCTCCCTACTAAATGTAAGCCTACGCTCCCCAGGGACCTTGTGTAGACACACCCTATCCCAGGGGGAGTGCTGTTCCTGGTTTGAGGGCATTATTTTTGTACCAATGATCCTTACTCTATCACCTTAGTAAAATACCATTTATAAAAATTAATGAATACTGGAAGTACACCAGTGGAGGCTTGTGAATCTCAGTATTAGAAACCCCAGTATTTCAGAATTACCTCTAGAACCCTGAGAAATAGTAGTAGCCACCCTTGGAACCTGGTTTGCCAATATGAGAACTCTGGGGGAAATGTCCCCAGAAAAGGTGCTAAATAACTTTTTGCCTTGGACCTACACTTTCTATGCACATGTACAGACCACCTAGATCTGAATGAATGCATGAGACAGCAAAAAGGACCGCCACCATATGTACTTGTATCATATTATATACACACATATATACATATAAACATAAATACATATATGTATAATACACACACATGCATTTTATTTATATATGTATGTGTATACATATATGCACACGAAGATGTGTGTCTGTATATACACATACATGTGTGTATATACATGTGTGCATGCATGTGTGTGTGCATGTATATATACATATATGTATATATATATATGCCTCCCACCTACCCCAATGTGGAGGTAATGAAAAAAGCCCTGGACTTGTTACCTATATGACCTTGGGCAAGGCACTTTCTCTCTTTGGGCCTCAGTTTCCTTGTCTATAAATAAAGGAACTAAAGGAGATGATTTTCAGGGTCCCTCTCAGATAAATGCTGTGATCCCTAACTGTCTCGTGCATCTCTACACAAACCCAGACAGCAAATGGCATGGAAAATCAACAAGGTCATTAACACATGCTCCATCATTTAGAGGTTTATTCCAATGCGGATACATTCATATTGATGTACATGGGTACATTTCTGGCCACAAGCTTCCTAATATCCCCCACATCCTCCACCCCCAGAAATCTATGTTTAATTGTATTCAGAACAGGTGTTTCCAGGCAACTTCACACTAGAGTCTTACTAAATGTCAGAAATCAGTAATTTGGCTCCTGAATGTTCTGCCCTATTAATAGCAGTGATGCTGCTGGTAGAGTTTCCAGGGAAGCCTTGAGTTGGCTTTTACTGTTTGCAGTGGCAAAGAACCCAAAGGGAACATGCATAAATCAGAGTTCTCCTTTCTTTCTCTGCCTGTTTTTTTTCCCTCTCCGGTTCACCGGTTCTCCTTCTCTTTCTTCCTGTTCCCCTGCCCTCCTCCCCATCCCCCATCATATTATCTCACCCCCATTCCCTTTCTGTAAATGGTCTGTCAGGCTTGGTTTGCTTTTTTTTTCCTCTCCTCAGCTGAAATAAGAGCAAGAGGAAGAAAATGCCCACGTGAAAAATGCAAGAGAAAAGCTCTCCCAGCATCCCCCAAGGAAATCCAACCAAGTCCTCTGTGCCAGAGGTCACTGTCACCTTGGCCTTAAGGTGTCCTGTTTACCAGAGCGAAATGAAGCTATCAGTCAGATGTCAGGCAAATGCTAATGTCTGGCCAGTGGGGAGGGAACTGAATGTCAGGATTCAGCCTAGCTGAATCAACCCTTCTTTCCCAATTCTGAGACACAATGGCCCAGGAATGACTAAGCAGCTCTTATAACAGTCCAATAGGCAAATGTCAGCTCTCTGTGATGAAACACTACTTTGGGATGGGTTTCCGAGGACTCCAAGGCAGCCAGCTCACCCCTTCCCCTCTGTCCCAGTTGATTCTCATTTCTCTCTTCCTAGCACAGTTAACCATTTGTTTGAAAGTACGCTCACTATACTCGTTTCCCCTTCTTTTCTCCTAACTCAAACCCAGAGGCACCACCTGGCTGTTCTCCCTCAGGAGAATGAATCTTACACAACACAGAACTGAAAGAGGACAGGAAGCAGCCTGTGTCTTTGTTTATCTCTTCATTATACATTTATGTAATAGCTTCATAGCTCTGGAGCTGGAAGCGACCTTAGAGGCCTCTGGTTCCAACCATCTCCTTTTATAGATTAGGAAACTGAGGCACAGTGATTTACCTGGGATCATAAAACTAGCAAATGTCTGAGTCAATCTCCCTAACTCAAAAACCAGCGATGTAGCTGATATTTGCCCTAAAGTACTTCAAATATGTCCATGATGCAATAGCCCTAAATCCCGGCTTTTCTCTCTATTTTTCTTTCTAAGTTCATCCTGCTCATTTCAGCCTTTCTGGTTGGGCTTTTCTCCTTTCTGTGGGTATCTTTCTCTTGCTGAAATTGCAGAAATAGTGAACGTTGGCTTCTAGGTGTCATCTCCTGCACATTCCCAGAATGAATTAGAAATAGCTTCAGCTCCCTTTGCTGTTCAACCATTTCAGTACTGTCAAAGAAATGTTTTGATTGATGTTGATCTCATTTTCTTAGTGAAGAGTATAAAGGAGTCACTGTGAAAAGCAGCATAGCTTCCTCCAGTGCCGAAAAAAGAGTTTCTGTTACCTCTCACTCAGAGTTCCTTTATTTAAGCTCTCAGCTGGTAATAGCCATCTCTATTCTCTCCAATGTCACCATCCTCATTTTTCACTGAGAAGAGTATACCCCCATAAGCCCCTAAAATCATAGCCTGGAGGTGGGTCTCAGGCCTTTGCAAAGAAGGATGGGAGGTATATCTTCTTATTTCATCTCTGGGGCCAAGTCAAGTCCTGATAATCACACAGCATTCAATTTTATTTTTTGTTTTTTGCTGCTCATGGCTACACCTGCTATTTTTCTTGCATTGCTAGGGTCACGGTAGCACAGATACTTGGGGTGTGGGGGAGGTTCAGGGGGGACTAGCACCTTTGGCCTGAGGCCTTGCTGAGCTCTTTTCAGGGCTATTCAGCCAACTTTGGTGTCCACCACTCACCCAATTCTCACCTGTGGCTCCAAGAAGTTGCAGCATATGCTGCAGGCACACCCCAGTAAACCATCTTGGTAGATGACTTAAACCAGGTTGAAGTAATCAATAAGCCTCAATTCCACCAATGAGTCTGGGAGATACCTACCCCAAGCATGGGAAGTCTTGTCCTGGCAGAATGGGTAGATGAGAGCAATTTGCTCTAATGGCCATGAAGCCAGCTGAAGCAGGCTCTGTGGGGCACTTAGAACCTGATCAGGCATCAAAGATGCCAAAGTCACCCACTGCATCTCAGGCTATCACCAGTCATCTCAACTTTTTTCTTGCCACTGGACGGAGATGACTCTGGAAGAAAGAATGAGGTTGATGACTTTGTGCAACTATGCTTCATTTAAAGCCATTTTACTCACAAGTCAAGACACCATCTGTGACATCATTGGTCCCCTTCAAAAATGAATGACAAACAACAACAATTATAGATGCTTAACATTACGTGACTGACCTCAGCCAAGTTGCTTCACCACCCTGACCCTCAGGACCCTCATCTTATAAAAGGAAACCATTGTACAGAACGATCTCGATGGACCCTTCCAGCTCTAGAGCCTATAGCTTATTGACTAACTTTGTAATCTGGAAAAGGCAATGCACTTCTATGGGCCTCAGTCTCCTCATCTGTAAAACAGAGAAAGTAAAACTGGCATTACCTAAGCTCACCATTTGTGTGTATGTGGAGAGGGGGAAAGTACTCTGAAGACACATGAATTGTTAATGTAATTATTATCAGCTAGGTGAGATCACTTATGAGTTTCTATGATTTAGATGGTCTTTCATCTCTTCTATATGAGAAAAGGGAAGCTATGTGGTTAAGTGGATAGAATGCTGGGCCTGAAATTAGGAAGGCTCATCTTTATGGGTTCAAATCTGGCCCCAGACACTTACTAGTTATGGGGCACTAGGCAAATCATTAACTCTGTTGGCCTCAGTTTCCTCATCTATAAAATGAGCTGGAGAAAAAAAATGGCAAACCACTCCAGGATCTTTGCCAAGAAAACCCTAAATGGAGGTACGAAGAGACAGACATGACTGAGCACTAACATATGAGGAAAGGATGGAAGGAACCTGGATCTCCATTCTACATTTTCTTTTTTAAGTTGGTGGAAGAGAAAAACAGAAGGTTAAAGTTCAGAAAGAACTTTGTCCAAAATGAGCAGTCCTAAACAGTTTTCCTTTCTATGACAGGAAATCCAGTCATTTGTGGGAAAGTCTGACAATGATTTGGCTTTGTTTTCCTTTAGCTGGAATAGCTCCAGAGAATGATCAGCTGCCATGGAGGTTATCCAGGCAATCTATTAGAGATTTCACTTAGTCTTCTCCTTTTATTCTTTGCTGGGTAAAATCAGCATTGTGTCACTTAAAGTGATTCAAGGTATTTTTTTATTCAATATCATTCTTGTTTTACTTAGGTCCACATGACTTGAGTTGAAGGTGAAATAGTCTTACCATAATTTGATGAACTCAGGTCAAATCAACAAACTAAGTAGGTACAAATAAAAAAAAAGAAAGACAGTCCTTGCCCTCAAGGAACTTATATTCTAATGGAAAAAAGAAAACTCATAAAAGGAAGCTAAAAAGCAGTGTTGGTGCCATACTTCATTAGGGGCATGATGGAGATAAAAGTCCTGAGAGTCAGTGGTGGGGCCCAGAGAGGAATGTAGGAATGAATATATTTGGCCTAGGCACCTTCCTTCAAATGGAAATTCTCAGAGGGATTGACTAATTGAAGAAAGAGACTAAAGAAATGAAGGGATCTCCCAGGGTAAGAAAACTTCAAAGAAAGAGACATCTTCTAGCATGAAAGGGCTTCAGGGGAATGGTATAAAAAGTCTAGAGAGTCAGGTGCATCCAGAAAGGAATGAAAGAGAGAGAGCTCGTGTTTATAGAACTGACATTCCTCTTAGAAGGTGGACAAATACAAAGGCATGACAATGGGACGATTCTGAGAAAATGGAGCCCAGACTCAAACACAGCAGGAAAACCAAGCCATTAGTACATCATATATTGTCTATGGGGCCATTGGCAACAAAGCAAACATTGTTGAAATCACAAAACACACACACACATACACACACACACACACACAGAGTCTCAAGTCTTCTCCCAGACACAAGTAGAAAGCTGCTGCCTAGAAACATTAGGATTTCTGATACTTGATAATGTGTCTCAGAGCCATAACTAGACATTCTTTTACCTGGGGGGGGGGAAGCAGGAGATGGAGGGTGCCAATGACACAGAGAGCAGTCGTGTGTGTGAGGGGTGGAGGAAGGAGGTGAAAGTGGTACAGAGTGGCACCCTGTCATCGGTGTAATTATGCTGGAAAAGGAGTAAACCTATCCCTCAAGCAATGTAGCCCACACATCCACAGGGATTGTGAGGGAAATTAGGCACTGAGAGATGGGATGGGACTTCAGGGGTGGTGAATCAGGGCTCAGCAAGTGACCAGAATCAGTATAGGATGGCAGAGAACCTCATAGGTTAAGAACAGTGTTCTCCAGAGGAAGAAGTGACTGTCCAATGGATGTCAGCATTATGAAACAAAGCTCCAGCTGCCCTACCATACATAAGGGTATCACTGAAGTGATGCAAGACAAGAATTAGGAAACAGAAAGATGAGAATCACATAGACACATACGGGGTAATAACTGGAAGGGCTTCTAGAGAACTCTCAGTTCAAACCACCAGTTTTACAACGAATTTACAAGAGACTCATCCAGGTGACATGACAAGCCAGTGATTAGTATATGATATTCTTTTATATTCAAATAAATGTAATGAAAAGAACACTGAATTTGAGTCCTGGCTCTGCTGTAGGAGATCATGGAATCATAGCCCTAGAGCTGGGGGAGATTTCAGAGGTTGTCTTGTTCATCTCCTTCATTTTACAGTTGAGAAAACGGAGGCCCAGATAATCCATTTAATTTGCTCCAGGTCACACATTCGATAAGTACCTTAGGCTGGATTTGAACCCAGGTCCTTTGACTCCAGAGCTAGGATTCTCTACACTACTACACCTAGTCACATGATCTTTCCCCTCCCTGAGTGTTCATTTCCCACTCTGTAAAATGAGTAGACAAGACAGCTTCTGAAGTCCCTTACAGTATGCTATATCCAACTAGGGCAGGTTTGGTAGAGCCAATTCCTACATTTTTTTTTCATTTTTAAATGCTTTATAAACTTCTGATTTACACCATTCATTTCCGCCAGATTTTGAGTTGCAAAGTTTCTCTCCATTTTTCCCTTACCCACTGCCCCAAAATAGCAGTCCTACAGGATATCCCCTCCCCCAATCTGCTCTCTCCCATATCTTCTCCCATACCCCCTTTGACTTTTCCAGTAGGGCATGGTGGATCTCTATGCCCCAGTGCCTGTATATCTTATTTCCCAATTACATGTAAAATAGTATTTTTAAAAAGTATATATATATTCTTTAATATTTGATTTTAAAACTTTGAATTCCATATTCATTCCCTTGCTCCCTTGTCACCCACCCTTACTGGGAAAATAATCAATTCAATATAGATTCTACATGTGTAGCTAATGGAAAGCATTAACATAGTAGATATATTGTAAAAGACTGACTATGTTTCCCTCCCTCCTATCCCACCTCCCACTTGTTCTATTCTCTACTTTGATCCTGTCCCTTTACAAAAGTGGGTGTTTCCAAGTTCCCTCCCCCCAAGCCTGCCCTCCCTTCCATCATCCCCCCTCTCATTCCCTTCCCCCCCTATTCTCCTGTAGGGTGAGATACCCTATTTAGTGTGTATGTCATTCCCTCCTCAAGCCAAATTCAATGAGAGTAAGGTTGACCCATTCCCTTTTGCCTTCCTATTCTTCCCCTCCATTGTAACCATTTTCCCTTGCCTCTTCTGTATGAGATAGTTTACCCCATTCTGTCTCTCCCCATCTCCTCTCAATATATTCCTCTCTCACCTCTTAAGTATCATCCCTTCCTGTTAAATTGGTCCCGTGCCCTCTATCTATGTATTCCTGTAAACATATATACACACATTCACATATGTATTCATATGCCCATATACCCTCATATATAGACATACACACACAACTTTGATAAGTTCCTTATGATTTCTTTTCCTTCTTTACCTTCTCAGGCTTCTCTTGCTTCTTCTATCTGAATGTCAAATTTTCTATTCAACTCTGGTTTTCTCATCAAGAATGCTTGAAAGTCCTCTATTCCACTGAATGACCATATTTTTCTCTGAAACATGATACTCAGTTTTGCTGGGTAGGTGATTCTTGCTTTTAATCCCAGCTCCTTTGCCCTCCGGAATATCCCATTCCAAGCCCTTCGATCCCTCAGTGTAGAAGCTGCCAGATCCTGGGTTTTCCTGATTGTGTTTCCACAATATTCAAATTGTTTCTTCCTGGCTGCTTGTAATATTCTCTCCTTGATCTGTGAATTTTGGAACCTGGCTATAATATTCCTAGGAGTTTTCTTTTTGGGATCTTTTTCAGGAGGTGATCGGTGGATTCTTTCATCCTCTATTTTGCCCTCTGGTTCTAAAATATCAGGGCAGTTTTCCTTGAGAATTTCTTGGAGGATGATTTCTAGGTTCTTTCTTTGATCATTGCTTTCAGGTAGTCCAATAATTTTTAAATTATCTCTCCTGGATCTATTTTCCAGGTCAGTGGTTTTTCCAATGAGATATTTTCACACTGCTTTTTATTCTTTCATTTGTTTAAATCTGTTTAACCGTATCTTGATTTCTCATAAAGTCATTAGCTTCCATTTTCTCCAATCTAATTCTGAAGCAATGATTCTCCTCAGTGAGCTTTTGAGATTCTTTTTTCCATCAGGCAAATTCCTCCCAGCCTGCCAGGTTGTCCTCAGTGGGAAGTTAGCTTCTCTGTGTCATTTTGTGGGTTCTGTAGTTCCAAAGTTTGTTCAGAGTCCCCTTTTACATGGATTGGAGGTGGTGGGAGCCAGAGCCGCGTGGAGGTCCTGTTTCTACTCCGTCATCTTGACTCTGCCCTTAGGTGTTCAGCATCCAATTCCTACATTTTCACTGTTAATATTTATACCTCTGAAATCAACAAATGAAGAAAAATCAGGATTTGATTTATTGTCTTGTTGATCCTGAGATATCAAACTCAGACCTGCAAAATCTGAGGGGGAATCAAATTAAAGTGTAATTGGAAAATGTTTAACAAAATTTTAAAAATCCAATACAACATAAATAACATTAATTTGTGATTTTTATATCAATATGGAGCTGGCAAGGATCATTTCCATTTGAGTTTGACACCATTGGCTAGATAGAGAAAATATTAATAATGCAGGCCAAACTTCAAAGTATGTCCTCTATATCTTTTTCTTCCTTCCTTCCTTCCTTCCTTCCTTCCTTCCTTCCTTCCTTCCTT
>NW_027186372.1:6235039-6239735 GCF_028583685.1 Petaurus breviceps papuanus
CTTCCTTCCTTCCTTCCTTCCTTCCTTCCTTCTTTCCTTCCTTCCCTCCTTCCTTCCTTCCTTCCTTTCTTCCTTCCTTTTTTCTTTCTTTCTTTTCTTTCTTTCCTTCTTTTTCTTTCTTTTCTTCTTTCTTTCATTCTTTCTTTTTCTTTTTCCTTCCTTTCTTCTTTCCTTCCCTTATTTTTTCCTTCTTTCTTTTTTCATTTCTTTTCTTGCTTTCTTTTTTGGAGAGCTGGTTATTGAAATATAAAAGCATACCCATGCTTATATTTCTTCATATTATAATGCTTTAAATAAAATAATAGATTTATGACTATGTTCCACTACATAATTGACCTGTGTGCATTTTGTAAACATTTATACAATACATGGCATAAGAAGATGATTTCTATTGGATTCGGCAGTTGATTTAACATGCCAGCTTCAGGATATGTACAGGTTTGTGCATGAAATACTAGGCATCAATCAGGTCTTTGATCAGGAGTGTAACCCTATTATAACCTTGTTTCTTTGAAGGAAATTAGATTCTGCTCACATAATTACTTACAGTACATTTTCTAGGAGAAAATTCATGAAGATTTCATGTTGTTCTGACTCACTAGTTAGATTGGGGACTCACTTAGGCTTCATACTTTGCAAGTGGGTGGGTTTATTAGTTTGGTATTGTAAGGTGGCTAATGATTATTTAGTTCAGGATTCTGACCCCCAGATGGTTTTAACCACCCAGAGCATGTGATGACCACTGGCAGTGAGCTATCTATGTTAACAGTTCATACTCAACTATAAGCCCATGTCTGACATTAGCCAGAGGGACTCCTTGATCAATATTCACAGTAGGACAAACCATCAGATAAATACCTTGCCAGAGATGTGAGGGCAACTTTGATTTTGTGATTGTCACTTTCATTATTGACCCTACATACAATTACTTCAATTCAATACATCAACCTGTCAGAGTGCTGTCACCTTAATATATTCATAATTTAGCAAATCAATGCTCATTCTTCATTCTGTTAATACTTCAGTTAGGTCTCTACTCTTGTGTCTTTCTAATCCCTCCTCCATAAAACTACCAAAAAGATATTCCTAAAACTCAGGTTTAGCCATGGCATTCCCCTGCTCCAGAAGCTCCAGCGGCCCTCACTTCCCCTAGGGCACCTTCCATCCCTGCATCTCCTCCCTCTGAGTGGATGGCTCTTCTCATGGCCTCCATTTAAAGAGGGTGCCCTGGACAGCTGTTTCTCATGAGGTTACACTGACTTCTCCATCATTCCTGCCCTTCCCCCCTCTCATGTTCCTTATATGTGTTTTCTGCCTCTTCCATTATAAGTTCTTTGAGGGCAGGAATCTCCACACCAGAGGTCTCAAGTTTGATTTTTTATTTTTGCTAGATTTCGGATTCTCGGTCCTTAGCACCATGAAGGGCACATAAGTTTTTTGGTTTTTTTTTTTTTAAGTACTCGGGGTTAAGTAACTTGCTCAAGGTTACACGGCCCGTTGTTTCTGGTTGTGGTGCTAAGTATCTGAGCCCAGATTCAATCCCAGGTCATCCCAACTCTGGGGCCAGTGCTCTTACACACTGTGCTACCTGGCCGCCCCGCACATAAATTCTTAATAAAGGCTTATTGAGGGGCGGCTAGGTGGCGAAGTGAATAGAGCACTGGTCCTAGAGTCAGGAGGACCTGAGTTTGAATATGACCTCAGACGCTTAACACACACACACACACACACACACACACACACACAAACTATGTGACCTTGGGCAAGTCACTTAACCCCAATTGCCCTATCTCCCCCCCTCCAAAAAAAAAGGCAAAATAAATAAATAAAGGCTCATTGACTGACTAGGGCATTGACATAACATCACGGGATCAGAAATTTAAAGCTAGAAGCTTACTCAGAAGTCATTTAGCCTAACTGCCTCCTTTTACAGATAAGGAAACTGAGCCTTAGAAAAGGGAAGTAATTAAAATACAAATCCCCCACATGGAATTTAAAGCTCTCCATAATACAACTCCAACTTATATTTTTCCTAGTTAATTATATATTACTCACCTTCTTCTTACATTTCATGCTCTAGCCAAAGTGCCTTACTTCTTATTCCCTATCATGGCATTTCATAATCTGATTTCCACCCTTTGTTCTATGATTTCTCCTCTGTGGGTCTCATTTTCCTCATCTATAAGATGAGAGGGCTGAACTCATGATACAGTACAAAGAACACTGGATCTCAAGTCAGAGAACTTGGGTTCAAACTTCAACTCTGTTACATGTATGATCTTTGAATGAGCTGCTCCCTGGGCCTAGAGTACCAGAATGCCTCCTCATCTCCACCTCTCAGAACTTCTGTCTCTGGTCAGGGCTCATGAGGCTCACGTGACACTTTTGGCAAATACAAACCTCTTAATTTCCTCCCCAAAAAATCGTTTTGTATTTATTTTGCCTGTATCTTGCATTTTTTAGCTGTAGACATGTTTTATCTATCCAGAAGAATGTAAGCTCCTTGAGGGCAGGGCCTATCTGACTTTTATCTTTGCATCCTCAGTGCCTAGCATAGAGACTGGCTGGTAGCAGATGTTTAATCAAAGCTTCTCGATGGCCTGATCCTTCCACACATTAATACTTCAGGACCTCACTCCGTTCCTCAATTGCTTAAAATTCAGTCTGTTGATATTTTTAGACTTTAACACCTCAGTGCATCAATATATTTGTGTTAATACATTAATAACTTAGTTTGTCATATTTATTACTAAATCTCACCTCAATATGTCAATACATCAGTACTTTTGTGTATCAAGGATCTATGATTGCATCACTCATCTGTGTGTGTATAAGTTATCTCCACCAAAGCAAATACAATCTCTATCATACCTAACTTAACAGCTTTTTGGAGTTGTGATCAAAAATACTTATTACTTGTGGCCAACCTTTTGGTAATGTATTTATTTCATCAGGTCTCGATATGAGACAGACTCACGGCCATTCACCAAATCACAATATGAAGTCTTTCCATCTTGGAGGGGACTACCAGATATTACGCTCTGCTGGTATCACAGGGTCACCTCAGTACCATGATGTTGGATCAGATGTACTCCAGACTGTCCACATTCCAGTTGTCTATGACTAAGGGCTATGCATGTATTTCAAAATACCTAGTCAACATTCCAAGGCCTAGGGAGAATGAGTGATGGCCAAGGCATTCCATTCCTGGAACTTAGTCCCCAGTTCTGAGTTGCATGAACCACGACCATACATTATACCCAATAGTAAGTGACCTAGACCTTGGTTTTAGGCACTAACAAAGAAAACAGCCAAGAAGAGCTAAACATAAGGTGCCCTCCTAACAAAGAGGAAAGGTTAATCACAGCCAAAACCATAACCGCCTCTCAAAGTGAACAAAAGCTGGCGTTGTCAAGGACATCAACTCGTCAGAAGGACGCAGAAAGCTGAAAGCCAGCTGAAGGTAGCACAAGGAGCACAGAAACCAGGAAAAGAAAGTTACTACCAGAACCAGCCTGAAATATGCAAAGCTTATGTTTGGAAGCAGAAGTCAAAGGACTGTCAATGCCCTGTTTGCAACCTGTCCCTTGGCCTGAGATGACACGTCCCGTTCCCTTGTTCTGCCGCTCACTCCAGACTCTCTGACCCCTTTTCCTACAATCCTCCTCTGCACGAACATCTGTGGTGCAGAGTGAGTGTAAATAGCGCCTGCTTCTGGTCTGGCCACAAACTCGGAAGGTCTTCCCCTCCCAGACTGTTTCTTTTGTGAAGGCAAATTAGGCCATCTCTTTCCTCCATTCTTACCTGGCCTTTAATTATTGAATGGGTGTAACCCCAGACAAACTGAAACCTGGGAAAGACCTTAGCTTCAAAAGGCCATGGTCTCCCAGTGCCATCCAGGACCATCAGCATTCATCCTGACCTGTATCTTGTCACTGAATTATGATGACTCTAGAGGAAAAAGTGAGGCTGGTGACTGTGTAGCTCTGCCTCACTTAAAACCAATTCACTTGCAAGTCAAGACATCACCCTTCTGACGTCATTGGTCCTCTTCCACAGTAAAGTATGAACAAGAACAAGAATCTACCACCAGGTAAAAGAAGACACATTTTCTTGGCCGGATGGGAGATATCAAGTCCTTGTCCCTTAGGAAGTGAATAGAGCCAACAAATATCAGTAATTAAGGCCCAAAGGTAAGAACCCTACTGGGGAAAGAGGAAATAATCTAAAAATTTTATTGAAATGACTAAGTGGGAAACCATGAAAGGAAAACCCAAACCCCTGGGGATAATTAAATTCAAGGTTCTAAGCAAGAGGCAGGAAAAGATATCTGTAGCAATGGATCTGTAGATATCAAGATCCCGCATGGAGTCAAGAAGAACCTAGTATGTAAAGGAGTTATATACAGATAGTTCTCACTTTGCATAAATTCATATTGTACAAATTCAACTTCACTTAAAGAATCCTCAAAGAAATCTGTTTTACAAAATAATCCTATACAGTAGGTTGACTATACAGTACTATGCTCTCTCTCACTCTCTCTCTCTGTCTCTCTGTCTCTCTCTGTCTCTGTCGCTCCCTCTCTCTCTCTCTGTCTCTCTTGCTCGCATGCTCCCTCTTTCTCTGAAACTCTTTTTCTCCACTCCTGTACCTCAGCGCTTCATACCCTCCCCCCCCCCCCCCCCCCCAAAAAAAA
>NW_027186372.1:6239835-6272026 GCF_028583685.1 Petaurus breviceps papuanus
ACCCTCCTTCACTACTGCCACCTCTACTACCAAAGGATGAGGACTTAGCTTGAGATCCCTGGTGGGGAAAGAGGAAACTTGTGCCCCACTCTGCCCTGCAACTACATGTCCACTCCTGTGTCTGTCCACCATCAGTCCACACTGATCAGGTATCTGTCTTACCCATCCTCTCCTGTCTGTGTGGCCCCTCCATGTCTGCCCCCTTTGTATTCTTCCCCTCTGTTCTTGCCAGGCTCCCACTTGGCTGGCCTTGGCCCACATGTTCTTCCTCCTCTGCTGACTTCTCTATACCCCACTTCCAGATGTTCTTGGACTGTATGGGCCTCCGCCTTTCACAAATGGATGAAAAAAATAGCTTTACATGGAGGTCTGCGGAAAGGTCCACTTACAAAGCGAGAACTATCCATATAGCCACTGGCAACGTAATGATTTAATGGACTTTTCTACTCAAGACAACAAGATGGCAGCACCTTCTAGCCAAGGCCTGTCCTTGATCTATTTGGTTGTCATTGCTATCTATGGTACAATAAAGGAGAGATTCTTTAGAAGAGGGACTTTACAACCAAACTATTTCCCTCTTCTTTGCTTCTCTGCCAGAAAGCTCAAGGTGTGTCCTTCTTCCTTCTATGCTGGCTTCATGAAGAAGGTGATGCCCAAATTAGGTCTTGGAGGAAGAGATGGATATATGAAGAATGAGGAGTCCATTTTTAGGCATGACGTATGGCGTAAGCAACGACTGCAGAGATGGGAGACAGTAGACTAAGACCAGGGAATTGTGAGTAATTGAGTTTGCCTGGAACAGAGTGAAGAGGAGTTGTCTGAGGGAAAGCTATAATGCTATGTTAGAGCCAGGCCATGGAAGGTCTTGCTTAACTTGGGAACATCTTGAAAGATTAATTTGGGAGATATGGGTAAAGTTATTCCTCATACCACCGTAGAAAGGAAATTGTGACTTTAAGTGGGGAACAAAGTGGGGATTGAAGTCAAATTGTGACTCTATAGTAGGCATTTGGAAATTTGGAACTGGAGCATTGGGTAGATGTTGGAGTGGAGGTATGGCCATGGGAGCCATTTATATGCTTAGGATCTGTGTCAAGCTTTAAAGTTTACTAAGTGCTTTACAAATATCTTAGGTGCTATTATTATCCTTATTTTATAGTTTAGGAAACTAAAGCTGAGAAGGTTAACTGACTTACCTTACTAGGGTGACACAGCCAGTAAAGTGTCTGAGATCACACTTGAACTCAGGTCTTGCTGACTCCAGACCCAACACTTCATCTGCTACACCACCTAGCGGCTGCTGGTACATAGAAGTGATCAATCATGAATAAGGCCATCATGGGTGAGAATGTAGAAAGAAAAGGGAAGCAAGGCAAGGACAGATCCTTGGAGGACATCCATATCTAGGTGTAGGAAGAGGGTGGGGAGCAGAAAGAAAGAAGAAAAAGGAGACTGGGTTGCCATGGAAGCTTAAAAAAATCAATTATAATAATAGCAACTAGCATTTATTTAGTATATTAAGGTTAGTAAAGAACTCTATATTTTATCTCACTTAAGCCTTACAAACACCCTGTGAGGTGGAGCCTATTATTATCCCCATTTTACAGATGAGGAAATTAAGACTAAGAGAAGTTAAGTGAGTTGCCCAGGGTCACACAGGCAGTGAGTGTCTAAGCTGGATTTGAACTCAGGTTTTCTTGACTCTATTCACCAGGATGCCCATATGGCCCTGAGTAAGCATTCATAAGGCAGAAGTCGTCAATGTTGGCAAATAGAATAGAGAAATTAAGGACGATGAAAATCAACATGAGGTCATTGGACTCAGAATCAAAGAATGTCAGAGGTGGAAGACAGTTTGAACAGTATGCTACCCAACCTCCTCCCTTTACAAATGAGAAAACTGAGGCTGACAGTGACACAGATAGGAAATGGCAGAGTCAGGACTTGAACACAGATTCCATATGTACCTGTTATTTACATATTCCCTCTGACTAGAATAGAAGCTCCTTGAGGGCAGAAAATACTTTTTTTTTAACTTTTCTTTGTTACCCCCAGCACTTAGCACTTATAGCAGACATGTAGTAAGTGCTTAATAAATGCTCATTAATGGGATTGAATAATTTGGACTCTTAGGTCAGTGCTCTATTTATTAAATCCAAAAGCAAGGGAAGCAGCCAAAGAACATGGAAACTAATCCTTCAGGTCAGAGAATCTGGCCATGACATTGAAAGTTGACCACCATTGCACGGCAGACTCACCTCTAGGTCTCCTTCATTTGCAAAGCCTTCTCTCCCAGGCTTTATTCAGCACATAGTGATAGAATAAGGACTGGGTTTTAGGTTGGAAGAAGTCTCCCTTTTGTAGAAAAAAAAAAGCAGGGGCCTACTGCTCCTGCCATGTCCAAAATGTGCCTCATCAGGAGCTTTTGCTTTGGGGCCATGTGTTTAATGCCAGCATGCTTTCCTGCTGTTCCAGCAGGTTCTGGCAAAATGCAATAGAGTCCTTTGACTTTGAAAAATAATTGCCTGCCTACTGTAGTGAATTCCATCTCTGAAGATGACAAAAAAAAAATTCAAAAAGGTCATTGCCAAAGAAGCCCGATTGATGTCTGTACACTGTAAATCTTTGATGTGATGACTTTTGGGAGGGGGATAGGCCTTGATCTGAGAAATGATCTGAGAAACACAAGTTTACAAAACAAAAATATATAAGGATGGATGAAATAAACAACAAACAGAGTAGGCCTGGGGCTCCAAGCAAGTCACTCCATCACAGAATCAAGAATTGGAAAATAAGTGAGAAGTCATCTAATTCAATACCTTCATTTTGCAGATGAAAATACTGAAAGTCAGAGGGATTGTGACTTGCCCAGGGTCACACAGGTAGCAGAAGCTCTATTCTCTGGCTCCAAAGAGTATTTTTTTTTCACATCAGAATGAGTTCAACCTCTCTCATTTTGTAGATGAGGAAAAAGAATCTCAAGGAAAGGAAATGAGGCAGATATTCAAGGCAGAGAAGACTCAAGTTCAAACAGCATTTTAGTGAAAGAAACCATAGAGGTAATCTAGGCCCATTCTCTTGCTTTACAGACCAAGAAACTGAGGCCTACAGAGAAGAGGTAACTTGCCCCTGGTTGTAGAGGATGTAAGAGCCCACATTCAGACCTAGTTCCTCTGATGCCAAGTGGCCTGCCTTTCATGCTTCATCTCTGCATTTCAATAATTCTCTGGGTCTCTCTAGGCAAGGGGTAGATTTCGACAGCCTCAGCTTTTTATATCAGGACCAGTCAAACCAGCTGACATTTTTGTAATTGCTCTCATTTCTAAGTAATTGCTTTTCATCGTCATTTAATCCCTCTGTGTTCCTTTTCCTCATCCCCCTACCACAAATGCATCTTCTCAGCAGTGAAATCACCTTCCCTGTCTTGCAAACAGATTCTTTATCATATGATTGATCCATTTGGGCCTGTTCTTGTTTTCCTCTGCAAAATGGCTCTCTTCCCTGAAAAATCAAACTACCCTCATGTCTGATTTTTCTACATTAACATCTTCAGCACCAGTTCCTGCCAGTAATGGAAAACAAGCTTCCTTTATTGAAAGAGGAAAAATTGAGATCCACAATCTCAGATGGCAATGCTGACTAAGAAGCAGCTGGGTTTTCATACACCAGCATTGCTTTAGATGACTCAAATCCCAAGCTAAGAAACAAGCTATTTTACTGAAAAATTCACTTAACTTTGTCAAGGCTGAAAGAAATGTAGTGAAAGGTGGCTCTGGACAATATTACACACATACATACACATATATGTGATTATATGTGTTAAAGCTCATGTCTATGGGTAGGCTACTACCCATTAGTGATCAGCAAGTTAGAAGATTGCACCTGATTATTAATATCTGATACTGATGCTTCTGTTCTTAACTTAGCAGTTTAATTTATTGTCCTCATAAGTAGTTATTAGTGTCTCTACAGGATATCTAAAAAAAAAACCCCAACACAATAACAGAATGACTATACCAGGGGTGGGGAACCTGCCGCCTCAAGTCTGCATGTGACCCTCTAGGTCCTCAAGTGAGGCCCTTTGACTGAATCCAAACTTCACAGAACAAATTTCCCTTTAATAAAAAGATTTGTTCTGTAAAACTTAGGTTCAGTCAAAATGCTGCACCCAAAGACCTAGAGGCCACATATAGCCTCAAGGTTTCAGATCCTCATCCCTGGTCTATACCATAAAATATAATGAATATAAAGAATTCAGGAAAAATTTAGGAAGACTTGCATGAACGGATGCATGACAAGTAAGCAGAAACAGGAAGTCAATATACCCAATAACCACAATAGCATCAAAAGAAAGAACAGCAACAAGAAAACCCCCATAATATAATATAACTATAATGAAGAAGCCTGGTCCCAAAAAGAGGGAAGAAAATATACCTCTTTCTCTCCTTGGGGAACTATGGGAACATGAGAATACAGTCTTGTGTACATCATCAGACTCATGATATTTTCGTTAACTGAACTGCTTTTCTTTTCATTTTTCCTTCATTACAAGAGGTCATTTTGTTAGAGGAATAGCCTCTCTGGGGAGGGTGTGGTGGAGAGAGATGAGCTTGGAAATGAAGGTGATTAAAAGAATGATGTAGGGGCGGCTAGGTGGTGCAGTGAATAGAGTACTGGCCCTGGAGTCAGGAGGACCTGAGTTCATATCTGGACTCAGACACTTAACACGCACAAAAAAAACTAGCCGTGTGATCTTGGGCAAAAGTCATTTAACCCCAATTTCCCTCCAAAAAGCAAAAAAAAAAATGATGTAAAATTAAATAAATTAACATAAGCAATAGTTTTTCATCTTTTCAGGTTCAACAGATGCCACTTTCATGTGCAAATAAATTATAATAATAATCAGTTAAATAATGTATTAGCTTATTGATAGGTATCAGCCATAACAGATATAGTCTAATGGCAGTTTAAGATGGTACTGACCTCTTTCTATTAAAAATAAGTTATTTGGAGTCTCAGTTGTTACTTCTAGAATTGCTATTTCCCAATCAGGTTTTTGTGGGACACGTTGCTGTGGCCAAGCACCAAGACACATACAGAATACATGGTTGTTCATGGAAAGATGAGCTGAACTGAGCTAAAAGACAATAGCTACTCGCAAATCCTTCTCTCTGATAGACAGTCACAACCCTTTCTTCTCTGAGGCCCTATTCCGACTCATTCAACAAACATTTACTTTTAGCTCAAAGTACTTACTCCACAGCAGCCTTGTAAGGTGCGTAGCATAATCATTATCATGCTCATTTTACAGATGAGACATTTGGGGCTAAGAAAGGTGACTAGGTTTGTCCACAAATTTACACATGGTTTTCTTGTGTACAGAACTCTTTTCACAATACCACACAGACCCGATATCCTGAACGTAATATTAGGCATTAGGAAAGATGCAAAGTTTAGCTTATACGACTCCCTGTCTTGGTCAGACCATAAAGATGTGGAGTTTGGGGGGCTGTTTGGGTTATCTTCAGAAGGCAATAAAAATATTGGGATCAGTGGCCAACCACAGATAGTAAGGCACCAAGAAGTGTGTTTGTGTGTGTGTATGTGTGTGTTGGAAGGGGGTGCCAAAGACACACTCTGTTGCATTTAGAATTTTGCTTAGGAACAGACATGGCCAGCATTCTGGAGTCTAGCAAATTCTCCTTTCCAGTCCCACCCAGGGCTGGCAACCTTCCAGGCCGAAGTGTGTTGAGCCCTGGCTCTTGGCACTGTACACTGGACTGGCAGCTGACAGATGAGGGTGCCCAGGCATGAGTAACCTGGCTCATAAGCAACTGCTTTGGAGAGAATTGATCAGAATCATATATGTATATAGAATAAACTGATACTGTTTTTATAAAATTCTCTTTTCCTGTTTCTATGTTATAAATAGATACACACACAGAGAAAACCCTATACATAAAAAGAGTGACCACATAAATGCTATGATTTAAGGAGCACAAGGAAAACTCCTTTCTGACCCCCTCCAAAAAAGCCCCTCTCACCTAGAAATAGTTTTAATAAGGGTGTGAGCCCTTGCTTACCCCATGAAACTTTTACTCTTTCAATTTTCCTGGGGATGGGACACGGTTTCTTTAATTCACAATGTCATGCAGCTCCTTTCCTAGTATTCCTTTCTGAGAACAGAAGGAAAGAGCCTGAGATTGCAGAAAGTGCCATGAGAGTGGGGATGGTACCAAGAAATGAGGCTATGGGGGTGGCCAGGTGGCACCGTGAGTAAGATCGCCAGCCCCAGTGTCAGGAGACCTGGGATCGGTTCCGGCCTCAGATACTTGGCACCCACACAAAATAACTGGCTGTGTAACCTTGAGCAAGTTACTTAACCCCAATTGCTTTAAAAAAAAAAAAAGAAAGGAAGAAATGAGGCTATGACTCACAGAGAGAACACTGGAGTGAGAATTAGTAGGTCACGAAATCACAGAATCTCAGAATTGGAAGAAACCTCAGATCATCTTAGTGCAATTCATTTCCAAACCAAAGGATTCCCTTTACAATATCCCCTAGCCTCTGCTTCAAGACCTCCAGACATCAGGAACTTGCTCCCTCTCAAGGTAGATCTCATCATAGGGAAGCTTTTCCTTTCCTAGAATACAAATCCGCCTCCTTTAATTTCCACTCCTTGTTCCTAATTTTACCCTCTTAGGCCAAGCGGAACAAGACTGATCCCTCTTTCACATGACAGTCCTTCCAGTACCTGAACCCTACTGTATAATACCCCCATAAGTCTTTTATTTTCTAGGCTTAACACACATGCTTTCTTCCATGATTACAGTTGCACGGTTTCCCATAACTTTATCATCTGTCTTGCCCTCCTACAGGGGTGTCCCAGTTTACAAATGCCTTCTCTAAGCTGTGCCCAGAACTGAGCACAACATACCAGATGTGTTCTGACCAGGCGTTTGAAGCAGGCTGACATCCAGCACCCTGTTAATGATGGGAAAAAATGAGGCACTTATAGGTCATTGAATAGCTAATAAAAGGAGTTTTACTTAGTAACGGAGCAAGAATATGCAATAAGTATCAGTCACATGGCTTCAATAGACACAGCCAGAAATGAGATTGTTCAGCTGGGCAGGTGTGGCAACTCAGAAATCCATCAATTTAAAGGAGACTGGACTCCACATGGGTGGAACTTTTTATGCCCTTTTGTGACCAGAAAGCATGTTAATACAGCTAGAGATTACCAAGACACTCCATGGGAGGTGGGAGTCAATCAGGTCTGGGGGACAGCTTTGTTGCCTTTTAGGGAAAACCAATGCATGTTGGGGGAGGTGGTGAGAGGAGAAAGAGGCATGGTCTTACCCCATTTTGTGGGGAAATAGGGAAGAGTCCTGGGAAACACTGGTTCTATAACACCAGGGAAGAAAGCAGTAGGATTATGACTTCCTTTACATAATAATACTAAGGCATTTTAATTTCTAATATGGTCAATATTAATAGGTATAACCTACATAAACAAATGCTCTATGGGGTGTCCTCAGTTTTAAAGATTGCAAAGAGTTCCTGAAACCCCCCAAAATTGACAATTACTGAACAAACTCATCATTTTTGTTGGTTAGTCATTTATCAGTAATGTCTGACTCTTTGTGACCCCATTTGGGATTTTCTTGGCAGAGATATTGGAGTGGATTGCCATTTCGTTCTCCAGCTCATTTTACAGCTAAGGAAATGGAGGCCCAAAGCATCAAGTGACTTGCCCAGGGTCATACAGCCAGTCTGAGGCCAGATTGGAACTCAGGAGGAGGAGTCTTCCTGATTCCAATCGTAATGTCTTATCTACTATACCACTTAGCTTCCCCAAACTCATTGTTAAAAAATGTTTAAAAAACATTTAAAAAAGAATAAGACTAGGGGGCGGCTAGGTGATGCAGTGAATAGAGCACTGGCCCTGGAGTCAGGAGGACCTGAGTTCAAATCCTGCCTCAGACCCTTAACACAAAAACTAGCCGTGTGACCTTGGGCAAGTCATTTAACCCCAATTGCCCTCCAAACAAAAAAGATAAAAAAAGAATAAGACCAAGGATAGAGCTCTGGACTCTCTTCTATAGGGAGCTAATTCACCGGCTCTAGCTGGAGTGTAGGTGGTGATATCTTGAGAGTTTTCTAGTTTTCAAGCCATCCCAACAGCAATGAGTCACCCAAAGATGGCTGCACCTGAAGCTGACAGCACTGAGTGCAAGCTCAATTCCTACATAACTATTGCTTGCCCTCCTCAGGTACAGCAGGACAGATGTCATTCTGTCCAAACTGGTAAGACTTGCCGCGTCAACTAGATCCCGCAGAAAGATACAGGGAGGGGCAGCTGTGTTGACACTCACGTAGTCAGTTCTCAGAACCAGGACATTTCCAAGGAGGCCCTCAGGGGATGGCAAAGTTTCCGGGACAGAGTTTGCCCATAACACAGGATGAGAACCTCCAAGGACATAGCCAGGTGTGTGCAGTCAGTACAACTTAACCAGGAGGCAAACGATTGTGGAGTTGTGGCAAGCCCCCTGACCCTCCCAACGACCCATATTATTACGGCTACTCCTGTCACCTGCAGGGCTGGACAAGCAACTCCCTGCACCTTTCTCTGGTGCCAAGGAGACCCAACTCAGTATGAGCCTGCAGTATTAGGTGGAAGTCAGCAATGCTTTGGGGATCTCAGCCTGCATTCAGAGGGGCATGGTTTCTAGGAATAGGGAGCCAATGGTCCCACTGTGTTCTTACCCTGTCAGGCATCAAATGGAATGTTGTATTCCATTCTAGGTGCCAGCATTTAGGAAGGAAACATAACTTGGAGAGTACCCAGCAGAAAGCAACCAGGAGGGTGAAGGACCTTGACTCCATGTCCTAAGAGGATCTGTGGAAGAATCTAGGGATTCTGATTCTAGTACATATGGGCTGTGGGATATTGGCAAATCACTCTTCCTTTCTGGGCCTCAGCTTCCTTCTCCTTAAAATGGGGAAGGGAGAAAGTATGATAGATGTTTCCAAATATCTGAATGGTTGCCATGTGGAAGAGATCAGACTCATTTTGTTTGGCCTCAGAGAGCAGAGCCATGAAGAAAGGGTAGAAGTTGCCGAGATAAATTTGGGTCCCAAGAAAGGAAAATATCTCTAATAATCGGAACCATTCCAAAGCAATAAAGGGCTGCCTCAGAAGGGAGTGAGCTCCTCCTCAACAGAGGCCTTCAGGTTTCAGAGGCTAGATGACCACTCATCAGCTCCATCATGGTGGAGATTCCTCTTTGGGCTGAACTAGAGAGCTACTATTTTAAATATCAAACAAAATATTTGTAAAGTGCTTAACGCAATGCCTGACACATAGTAAGTGCTTAATGAATAATTGTTCGCTTCCCCTTTCCCTTCCAACTCCAAAGATTTGATTCTAACTCAGATTACATGCATTTAAGTTTTTATTCTCTCAATTTAGAACTAGAAATGACTTAATAGATAATCCCAGCCAGAAGTTCTTACATCGTGGTTAGGGAGCCTCCTGAGGGTCCCCAATCTTCCATGTTGTCCTCAAGGTCAAAATGCTTTCATAATAACACTAATAATTTTGAATATGGTAAACACTGATTGGTATAATCCACATTAATAAAAGCTCTTTGAGATCCTCAATTATGTTTAAGAGAATAAAGGGGTCCTGAGACCAAAAAAATTTGAGAACGTTGATCTATTTCAGTCATCTTACAGAAGGGCATTATGTTATTCTAAATGAGTTCTTCTAATAATAGGAAATTCAGGTAGTTTGGATAATTGAATATTTAGGGACCATGCCCTTAAGATATAGCAAGGGTAAAATGATTACTTGTTTTACTTAATTATTTAATTAATTTAACAATTTTTTTTTTTTTGCTTTTTGGAGGGCAATTGGGGTTAAGTAACTTGCCCAAGGCTACACGGCTAGATTTTTTTGTGTGGGTGTTGTCTGAGGCCAGAAACGAGCTTGGGTTCTCCTGACTCCGGGGCCAACACTTTACTCATCGTGCCACCTAGCCGCCCCATTTAACAATTTTTTTTTTAAATATCCACCATGTGGTAGGCACTGAGCTCAGTATTGGAGATACAAAGATATAATCAGAAACAATCTCTTCCCTCAGAGAGTTTATATGGAGGCAGGGGCAGTGGAGTTTGAGGGAGGACAGCTAATACACAAAAAAAGTAAATATAAAGTATCTAAAATAATTATAAAATACAATCAAAGGTTTTTTGGAAAAAGTGTCTTGTAGGGAGTGCTCCTTGAGCTGAGTCGTATTCTAAGAGATGGAGGAAGAGAGGAAAACCTTTCCAGGCATAAAGGACAGCCTGGACAAAGACACAGAGGTGGGAGATGAGAGGTGGGATGCTGTGTACAGGAAAGAGCAAGCATTCTGATTTAACTGGGGCACATACTGTAGGAAAGGGAGTAATGTTGTTCTTACGACTGGGGGAACTTTCCATTACAAGGTCTCTTGATGGTCTTTTTGGACCCAAGACTGGGTGTAGAAAATACAAAAAGATAGATTTTGGCGCTATATAAGTAAAATAGCTTTTCCCCCCTTTAAAAAAAGAACCACTTATCTCAAAGTAGATTGGACTGTCTCAAATGATACTGGATTCATCCTCAACAGATGTCACTGAAGCAGGGGATGAAGGCCTCTTGTGGAGGATTTTGTAGAAGGGATTTCTACTTAGGTAAGTATTGGACTAGACACCCTCAGAAGTCCCCTCAACCTCTAATTCTGTGTCTATGGATTTTACATGGCTTTGGGTCTTAGTGTCTCTGAGAGTTTGGTGGAGAGTGGACCTGATGAGCAAAGAGGATCACAAGACAGCTGCTTTTGAGGCAAAGAATACTGGATTTGAAATCGGAGGACTTGGCTCGTCTCCTCACTGCAACATTAGGTATATTTCTTCCCCTTTCCAGGCCTCAGGCTCTCCAGCTACAAAATAAAGAGAGGCAACATGTTACAGTGAAGAGAACATTGGACTTGAGGTCCAAAAGTCTTGAGTTCAAATTCCGCTTCAGACATTTTTCAGTTATGTGATTATAGATAAGTTATTTAACCCTTCTCTGTCTCAGTTTCCATCTGTAAAATGAAGAAGGTTGGACTTAAAAGGCCTCCAAGGCCCTGTCCAGCTTCAAAAGAATTTATGATGTTAATGACTGAGTTTGGACTAATTTCTAAAATTCCTCCCGATCTCAAGAGTTATAAAGAGAAAGAGATGGTGGGTATCAGAGTGCTGCAATGACTCTTACGCTCTTCTCTAGGAAGCTGGGTTGAATGTAGCTGCTATTTTGTTTCCTTGAACACTAAGTCTTGGTAGGGCCAATATGCCCAGAGAAAACAGCCTGTTAGCTTTGTGATTCCTAGCAAATCACACTGTCAGGAGACTAGAGGAGAAGATAAAATTGACAGGCCTTTGGAGAGGGAAAGTCAATAACTCACTTGAGCCCTAGAGAGCCAATAAGCTGGCGGCTGCCTTGCACCACTTTCAGAGATTTCTAGTAAGACAGATTGTAAGTGGATAGCTGGTAAGTGGCTTGGATGATACTCTTGATTAAATAACAACAAACATTTATTAATTGCCTAATGTGTGAAAGTTCTTGTGCTCAGTACTGGCAATAAAAAGATAGATATGGCATAGGTATAACCCTGCCAGCAGGGAGAAACACTTTCACATGAATAACTGCAAACAAAGGATAGTGAGGTAAGTGGGAAGGAAAGATCCAATCAACTGCTCAATGAGCTTTTATTAAAGAACTACTCTGGGCCAGCCACTGCCTTACACACCAAAAGTACAAAACAAAAGTGAGACCATCTTTACCCTCAAGGAGCTTACATTCCATCGATGCCAGATAACATACCTGGAGAAATTTGAGAAGGCAAAGATGGCTTTCAGCTAGGGGTGGCAGGGAGCATGGAGGGTCAGGACAGGAGAATCAAAGGTTCTTAACTTTGTGTGTGTCGTGGATCCCTTTGGGAATCTGGTGGAGCCTATAGACCCCTTCTCAAAATAATATCTTTAGATGAATAAAATGAAATACATGCTTTTTAATATTTTGCTCAGCATTTCAATATAACTGTGTTTCTTTGTAATCCTATGTATTTTATCACTTACAAGCTGAGAGACCCAGAGTATGTCACTCTGATTATGTGTGCTTGAGTTTCCTCATCTTCATTATCATGGGGATAATATTTCCACACTGCAAATGTCAACTTATATATAAGAAGACAGTGGAAGCAAAGAATTTTATAACCCACAGAGTGCTATAGAAATGTCTTGATTATTGTTATTTCTTTCTCATCTAGGACTTTCTTTTCTGGGATTATGGTTAGAGTATCTACTTTGAATGAATCTTGTACACTCCTTATGTATACATGTAACTTATGTAACATGCTTCATGTTCATATTTTCTTCCCCATTGTATACACGTTGTCTCCCTGCCTGCAGAAGGCAGATACTGTTTCCCCTTTTTCTTTGAATCCCCAGAACTAAGCATGGTTCCTAGCACATATTAAACATTTACTAAATGTTTGTTGATTGATTGGATGGAGTTCAGATAGAAGTGAGTCCTGAGACATTTTTACCCTGTTTTATTCTTTTATATTTAATGTTCTGTGGACTATTATGTGGATCAATAAAATGATTGCCCTTTTAATTGAATGTTTATGTAATATAAGCTCATCTACAGACTCAAACTAGTCACCATAATGCTATTTAATTCTTTCATATTCAATAGTCTATGAATAATTTTACAGGTGAATAAAATAACCAGTTTATGTAGCTAAATAAATGCATTAGGATGAAAGCACAGCAGGAAAGGTCAGCCTCACTGGGGTGGGAGAGCAGCAAGGTCCAATAGCAGCAGCAGTAACAGCCAGCCTCACAGCAGGGAGGCTGCTGCAGCAAGGCTCCAAGCCTGGGGTAATCCACCAGTGAGGCCCTGCCCTCCTGCAAACCAGCAGACCCCTAACCAAAGAGCCCCCTGTACAGAGCAGCAAGGCCTCACCCCAGCCATGCAACCCCTAGCACAGGCCACCAGTGAGGCTTTGACCCCATGGCTGACCAGTCCTGAAATTCTGCTTCCGGGCTGGCCTATTGGCTATTGCAAGACCCTGCCCCTGGGGCCTACGGTTTTGGAGACCCTGTTTCCATAGCAACCCAGCAGTAGCATCTCACCCTTCAGGCAGATCAACAACAAAATTACTCTTCCAGGGCCAGCCAACAGAAAGACTCTGTTACCATAGCAACCCAGCAGCAAGGTCCCACCCTTGGAGCTGGCCAACAGTTAAACCCCACCCCCAGGGGAGGCCAAGAGGGAGTCCCCACCCCCCAATACAAGCCAAAAGGGAAAACCTACTGTCCAGAGAAAGTGTTTAGCTAAGCCCTGAAGCCCAGTGAAAACCAGCAGAAAAACCCAGCATAAAAAATTTGGTACCATGCGGGAACAGAACCCAACTCTCACATAAAAACACCAAGACACACAAAAAGGCAAAAAAAAAAAAAAAAAACAAAAAAAAAACTCGACGCATAAAAAATTTGGTACCATGCGGGGAAAGAACCCAAAACCCACAAAAAAAAACAAAAAGACAAAAAAAAAAAAAAAAAAAAAAAAAAGCCAATAAAAGAGCTTGACTACTGAAAGTTACTGTGGTGATAGGGAGGATCAAGGTATAAACTCAGAAGACAATCATGTGTGATATTTGATCTCAGGCCCAAAAAGTATTCATAGAAGAGCTTCAAAAGGATTTTTAAAAGAAAACTAAAGAAGTAGAAGAAAAATTGGGGGAAGAAATGAAAGCAATGCAAGAGAATCATGAGAAAAAGAATCAATAGCATGGGAAAAGGTAAACAAAAATTTCCTGAGGAAAATAAATCAAAAGAAATAGAATTGGCCAAATGGAAAAAGAAATACAAAAGCTCACTAGAGAAAATTAGTCCTTAAAAATTGGAATTGAACAAGTGGAAAATAATGACTAGATTTTTCATCAAAATACAATAAAACAAAATCAAAAAAGTAAAAAGCTAGAAGAAAATGTGAAATTTCTCATTGCAAAAATAAATTGATCTAGAAAATATATCCAGGAGAGATAATATGAGAATCATTAGACTACCTAAAAGCCACAATAAAAATGAAATGAAATGAAATGAAATAAGGCCTGGAGGTCATATTTTAAGAAATTATCAAAGAGAACTGTCCTTATATATTAGAACCAAAGGACAAAATAGAAATTGAAAGAATCCACTGATAGACTACTGAAAGAGATCCTCAAATGAAAACTGTCAGGAACACCATAACCAACCCCAGAGCTCGCAGATCAAGGAGAAAATATTGCAAGCAGACAAAAAGAAACAATTGAAATATCACAGAGATACAATCAGGATTACACAGGATTTGGCAGCTTCCAAGAGGTCCTGGAACATGATATACTAGAAGGCAAAGGAGTTGGGATCACAACCAAGAATCATTTACCAAGCAAAATTGAATATTACATTTGGAGGGGGGGGAGGGGAACGGAAATTGAACAAAATAGAGGGCTTTCAAGCATTTCTAGTTAAAATACCAGAGCCGAATAAAAAATTTGACCTCCAAATATAACATTCAAGGTTAACAGAAAAAGGCAAAAAAGAAACAAGAAAGAGAAAACATAAGAAATTTAATAAGGTTAAACTGTTTATATTTCATAACAACTTTATAACTGTAAGGCAATTAGGAGTATATATAGAGAGAAGGTGTGGATATAAGGTGATTTTGATGAGATGACACCCAAAAACACAAAATAGAGGGGGGAGAAAGAAAATTGCACTGGAAGTAGGAGAGGGGAGATGAACCGGGGTAAATTATCCCCCATAAAAGAGACATGAAAGAGCTATTATAATGGAGGGGAGGACTGGGGTGGGGAGTGGCGGGCAAAACTTAAACCTTATTCTCATCAAAAGTGGCTCAAAGAAGGAATAACATACACGCTCAGTTGGACATAGAAATCTATCTTACTTTATAAGGAAGTAAAAAAGGATGTGGATAAAAGAAGAGGGAGGGGGACTGATAAAAGGGAGGATATATTGAAGAAGCAGTTTCAGAAGTAAGATACTTGTTGGAGGCACACAGTGGGGGGGTGGGTAAGAGAAGAGGATTAACAAAGGAAAAATAGCATGGAGGGAAATACAGTTAACACAACTATAAATGTGAATGGGATGAACACATCCATAAAATGGGAGCAGATGGCAGAATGGATTAAAAACCAGAATCCTGCAATATGTTGTTGTTGTTTTTGTTTTTTTTAACCAGAAACAAAAATAGATCTAATTAAAAGACATAAAGAAAGAAACTATATCTTGCTGAAAGGTACCATAGACAATGAAGTCATCATATCTATATTAAACCTATATGTACATGGTATAGCATCTAATTTTTGGAAAGAGAAGTTGAATGAGAAATAGATAATAAAATATACTAGTGGGGGGCCTCAGCTTTCCCCTCTCAGAAGTAGATAAATCTAATCAAAAAATAAACAAGACAGAAATTAAGGATGTGAATAAAATTCTGGAAAAGTTAGATATGATAGATCTCTAGAGAAAATTGAATGGGAATTGAAAGAAATATGCTTCTTCTTAGCAGTACATGGCACCTACACCTATGTATTAGGACATAAAAACCTCACAACCAAATGCAGAAAAGCAAAAACAGTAAACATCCTTTTCAGATCATAATCTATTTTAACTAGAAATGCTTGAAAGTCCTCAATTTCCATTCCCCTCCCCCCCTCCAAAAGATAATATTCAAAGCAGAAATTATGTTCAAGAATGGAGAGATAAAAATTAATGAAAATTAAATAATCTAATCCTTAAAAAAAAAAAGAAGATAGTACAGACTATTATCATCAACAGAATCTTTGCCCTAAATCTCCTGGAAATAACATTGAGCCATTAAAACTTAAGAAAAAATTTTAATACTCATATTCTCCAAGCTACATAGAACCATTTCCCACCCCCCAATTTTTAAAACATTTTTATTTAAAGTTTTGAGTCCCAAATTCTCTCCCTCCCTCCCTCTTACTGTTTCAGGTAGTGGGGAAGAGATTTAGGGCAAAGATTCTGTTGATGATAATAGTCTGATTCAAATAGAGTTAACTGGTTGAATTGTCCAGGATATTTATAGGTCTATATTTGTAGCATGCAATTTTTTTTAGCATGCTATTATTATTACTACAAGTGTTACAACTGACTTCTCTATGCTTATCATGATTTTATATCTCTATTTCTTGACTCCATATCTAGACTATATGTGCCTCAGGGATAGGGTTTTTTTTTTTTTGCTTCTGTTTAGCTACCACAATTCTGAAAGTGTACTAGATACTTGGCAAACACTTGCTAAATCCAATTGCAATGTTGTAGTCATAAAGTATTAGGAGTTTTATTGCTCATACAATATTTATTTCAATACTTCATTAAGTGTAGAATTGTGGGAAGACCACTGAATTTGAAACCCAAAAACTTGAAGTCTAATCCCAGTGAATCTTCTATTTACAAGCTATGTGACAACCAACATGTCATTTTATCATTTGGAACCTCAGTATCCTTACCAGCAAAATGGAGGTAATAATACTCATCCTAATTATAGAGGCATTATGGTGTGATGAATGGATAAAGCATTGTACCTGGAAAGAGGAAGATCTGGGTTTAAGTACCATCACCGAAATTTATTAGCTATGGGGCCATGGGGAATTCAGTTTACCTTTCTAAGCCTCAGTTTCTTCAACTGTAAAACAAGGGCAATAATACCTGTAATTATCTCTTCTAAGGTTGTTTTGAAATTTGAATGAAATAATTATATAAAGCACTATATGACTGAGAGCTCTGACTATTTCTTATTTCACAGGGTTATTATGAGAAAAGGACTTTGTAATTCTTAAAAGCATAATAAATATAAAGGTCTAAAGTTAGAACTGATTCTATATGAATATGTCCATATCCATAAACTTCCAGCCAAGATGCCTGCCTGAAGAGAGGCAAACTGACCATCTCCCACATCCGAACTACAGCAAAATGATTTTTTTAATTAATCAATTAATTAATTAACCTTTAGTTTATAACATTCAGTTCCACAAACTTTTAAGTTTCAAATTTTCTCCCCCTCCCTCTCCTCTTCCCTCCCCACCATGGCAGCATGCAGTCTGATATAGGCTCCACAGATGCCTTCATTAGGGAACATTAGGGGAGTTGTAAAGAAGCATTATAACCAATGGAATGAACAGCAAGAAAGAACTAAAAAAACAAAAAGGAGAGACCGTAAGTAGTTTGCTTCAGTTTGCATTCAGACTCCATAAAGCTTTCTCTGGATGTGGACATCCTTTTTCATCATGAGTCTTTTGGAGTTGTCTTATAGACTTGCATTGCTGAGAGGAGCCCAGTTTATCAAAGGCAGTCAATCACAGATATGACGTGTCTAATTGTGTACAATGTTTTCCTTGTTCTGCTCCTGTCACTCAGCATCAGTTTTCATAAGTCCCTCCAGGTGATCATGAAGTCCACCTGCTCCTCATTTCTTATAGCACAATAGTATTCCATTACATTCATACACCACAACTTGTTTAGCCATTCCCCAGTGGACGGGCATCCCCTTGATTTCCAGGTCTTTGCCACCACAAAAAGAGCCGCTATAAATATTTTTGTACATAGGGGTCCTTTTCCCACTTGCATGATCTCTTTGGGATACAGTCTTGGAATTGGTATTGCTGGGTCAAAGGGTATGCATATCTTTATAGCTCTTTCAGCATAGTTCCAAATTGCTCTCCAGAATGGTTGGATCAGTTCACAACTCCACCAACAATGCATTAGTGTTCCAAAAAAGTGAAGTTTTTGCAAGACCAATAATGATCAAGAAATCCAGTGAGAAACTATAGTGAGATACTTCTTCTACCTCAGATCTTTACAAAAGTCAGCCAGGAGCTAGTGACCAATAGAAAAGAGGGCTACCAGTAAAGTAATTGCCAAGAAAGTCAAAGAAACCTGAAGCCTCTAAACACTACCAGAGACAGACTTGAGATAATGCAGCCTAAAAGTTTCTGAGTCCAGAGGAAGCATGAGGATAACCTTCTCTCCCCATCCTGAGGAAGCTCTACAAGGACAAAAGCCTAAGGAATGATCCGGGATGCCTAAAAAGCATCAGTGACCACAGTAGTGTGACAATATTCAAGAACAGCCCAGGTTCAGGGACTTCAAGGCTCTTTGTAGTCTACTCTGAGATACCAACAAGGCCCAGAATTCTCAGCCTCCATGATCCAGGAAGGCCTAACCCAAGGATGTTGAAGTCACCATGGGAACCCAGAGAACTTATGGTGAAATGAAGCAGTCTTGACTACCCCCTTCCCAAAAGCACAGCAGAGGACAGAGCCAAGACATGGAACAAGACTCAATTCATGAACTAAAGATGGAAAAAGAAATAAACCAAAGAATATATCAACCAGTATCAAAAATATTACAAATCTAGAGATGCACAAAAACAAGGCGATAGTAATTCCTTAGCAGAGATTCAGATGAAAAAAAATTATTTTCTACAAGAACTAAACAAAGTAATAAAGCTATAAATAAAAAATAAAATCAAAACTCTGGAGGAAAGAACTGGAAGAAAAATAAGTAACAGAAGAGAAAGTGGTAAACTTTACACAAATAATAGATTTCATGAAAACTATAATACACAAAACTAGCTAATGACTTCATAAGAAAGCAAAAAAAAAATACCAGAGAAAGGAGGGAGAGGAAGGTGAATAAGCATTTATATAGAGCCTACTGTGTGACAGGCACTGTGCTAAGCACTTTCTCCAAATATTTTACAAATATTAGAGAAAATCATAAGATTATAAAATAAAGAAAATTAACATATCTGATATCAAAACAACTTTTATCATAAACAGGTCAAAGAGAAATAATTTAAAAATCATTGGACTCATTGAAAACTATGATTTAAAAAAAATTAAAAGTCTAGGCACTATACTTCAAAAAAATCATAAATAAAAGATGCCCAGATCTATTAGAATCAAAGGGCAAAATAAAAGTAAAACAAATTTGTCAATCACCTGAAAAAAACTACAAAAAGAAAAGTCCCAGGGATGTCATAGTCAAAGTCTAGAACTTTTATGATAAAGAAAAATATTGCCAGAATCCAAGAAGAGACCATTCAAGTACTGAAGATTCATACTCAGAATCACACAAGACCTGGCAGCTTCTACATTTATGAAAGGAGATCTTGGAATACAATATTGCAAAAGAGACAGATTTACCACCAAGAATAACTTACCCTGAAAAACTGAGTATAATCTGGGCGTGGGCGTGGAGGTGGGGAATGGATATTTAATGGAACAGAGGAATTTCACCATTTCTGATGAAAAGATCAGAGCTAATTTGTCATTTGAAAGCAAAAATGCATTCAAAGAAACCTAGTAAGTTTATTTTGAAAGAAATTATATGTTTATGGAATGCCAGCATTCTAATGGAGGAGAAAAACAATGTGCCTTCTGAACCTTAATCTCTTCAAAGGGTATTGAAAGAATTATATAGGAAAAGCAGAAGTCATGGAGGTGGGTTTGGTTCTGTTCTGAGGGTTTAAAGAGAGCAAAGAGAAAGGAGAATAGTAGAAATAAATTAGTGTAGGAAGAAGGGAGTAAAATTTGTTTTTTTCTCATCATTGGGGTAGAGGAGAAAAAGAGTATACAAACATGGAAGAAGGGATAGAAGTAGGAGACATCAAATGAACTTCACTCTTATTTGAAATAGACAAAACCTGATTGAACATATACATTTGCTATAAAAATACTCAAATAGGAAAATAATCAAAGATAAGGGAGGTATTAAAAAGGAAGGTAATACTGGGGAAGGAATAGCTACAAGAAAAACAAACTTTCTGATCTTTAAAAGGTGATGGGGTGGGGGTGGGGAAAGGGTGGGGAAGAATAGCAATTAGAATCTAATGGGGGGGGGCAGAGTCAAGATGGTGGAGTGGAAACAGGATGTCTGCACAGCTCCAGCTTCCACCTCCTCCAATTCACATAAAAAAATGACTCTAGAAAAACTTTGGAGCTACAGAATCCACAAAATGACAGAGAGAAGCTAACCTCCTGCTGAAGACAGTCCAGCAGGCTAGCAGGAAGTGGCCAGGACAGCATTCTGGGAGCTGAACTCAGGCCTGTGTGAGCCCAAGATTTTAGCCTCAGGGTGGCCACAACCAGCTGCCAGCTGGAGGGACTTCAGATCACCACCATCTGTGGTGGTTTCCAGAATTATCAACCCATAGATGCTAAGAACAAAGTGAGAGGTCAGTGCAGTGTGGACTTTAGGATCCTGTAGTCAGGAGTGCGGTTCAGCCTTTACCCCCTGGAGAAGCTGATGAGGCATAGTAGACGTGCAACCATTGCCATGTGGCTGCTTTAACACCTGGCTTGCAGGTTGTAGGGGGAGCAGTCTTAGGGGTAATCACTTTTGTGATTAACCTGCTGTCCTGGGTGGAGGTCCTGGGGTGAGTGACCAGCTTACCAAAGCATGTGGAGGCTCAGAAAGGGCACCCAACTAACAGCTCCAGCAGCTGAGAAAACCCCAGTGATTGGAACAAAGCTCCCCTGTCTGATAGCAGAGTCCTACTGTGGCAAAGAGCTCAAGAGTCAAATGATTGAGTGGCAATATGAGAGAGCAAAGGAAGCAAAGCAAGCAGAACAATCCAACTTCACACTCCTATTTTGGGGACAAAAAAAATCAAAGTATGAAACCGGAGGAAGACAGTGAAGTCAGAACTCCTGCACCAAAAGCTTCTAAAAAGAATAAACTGCTTACAAGCCATAAAGGAACTTAAGAAGGATTTTGAAAACCAAATAAGAGAAGTGGAGGAAAGATTGGGAAGAGAAATGAGAATGATGCAAGAAAATTATGAAATAAGAGTCAATAACCTGACTGAAGAAAATAACACCTTAAAAATAGACTAACTCAAATGGCAAAAGAGTCTCAAAAAGCCAATGAGGAGAAGACTGCCTTAAAAAGCTGAATTTGCCAGATGGAAAAAGAATCTCAAAAGTTCACTGAAGAGAATCATTCCTTCAGAATTAGACTGGAGCAAATGGAAGCTAGTGACTTTATGAGAAATCAAGATACTATTAAACAGATCCAAACAAATGAAAAAATAGAAGGCAATGTGAAGTATCTCATTGGAAAAACCACTGACCTGGAAAAAAGATCCAGGAGAGATGATTTCAAAATTATTGGACTACCTGAAAGCCATGGTCAATTAAAGAACCTAGAAATTATTCTTCAAGAAATTCTCAAGGAAAATAAGGCAAAATAGAGGTTGAAAGAATACACCGATCACCTCCTGAAAAAAAGATCCCAAAAAGAAAACTCTTAGGAATATTATAGCCAGGTTCTGAAATTCCCAGATCAAGGAGAAAATATTACAAGCAGCCAGGAAGAAAGAATTTGAATATTGTGGAAACACAATCAGGATAACACAGGATCTGGCAGCTTCTAAACTGAGGGATCGAAGGACTTGGAATATGATATTCCAGAGTTCAAAGGAGCTGGGATTAAAACCAAGAATCACCTACCCAGCAAAACTGAGTATCATGTTTCAGGGGGAAATATGGTATTTCAGTGGAATAGAAGACTTTTAAGCATTTTTGATGAAAAACCAGAGTTGAATAGAAAGTTTGACATTCAGATACAAGAAGCATGAGAAGGTGAACAGAGAAAAGAAATCATAAGGAACTTATCAAAGTTGAACTATTTACATTCCTACCTGGAAAAACAATAATTGTAACTTATGAAACTTTTCTCAGTATGAAAATAGTTGAAGGGAATAGAAATGTATATATACATATACATATATATAGGAGGGTATATGGGCATATGAATGCATATGTGAGTGTGTGTATATATGTGTACAAGTATACATAGATAGAGGGCACAGGACCAATTTAATAGGGAGAGATGATACTTAAAAGGTTAAATTAAGTGGTGAGAGAGGAATATAATGAGAGTAGATGGGGAGAGACAGAATGGGGTAAACTATCTCATATAGAAGAGGCAAGGGAAAATGGTTACAATGGAGGGGAAGAACAGGAAGGCAAAAGGGAATGCATTAACTTTATTCGCATTGAATTTGGCTCAGGGAGGGAATGCCATACACACTAAATAGGGTATCTTACCCTACAGGATAGTAGGGGGTAGGGGATGATAGGGGGGATGATAGAAGGGAGAGCAGGCTGGGAGGAGAGGGAATTTGAAAGCACCCACTTTTGAAAAGGGACAGGATCAAAGTAGAGAATAGAACAAGTGGGAAGTGGGATAGGATGGAGGGAAATATAGTCAGTCTTTTACAATATTTCCACTATGGAAATATTTTGCGTAGCTACACATGTACAACCTATATTGAATTGCTTATCTTCCCAGTAAGGTGGGTGACAAGGGAGGAAGGGAATGAATCTGGAATTCAAAGTTTTAAAATCAAATGTTTAAATATATACATATATATACTATTATTAATATTATTTTACATGAAACTGGGAAATAAGATATACAGGCACTGGGGCATAGAGATCCACTGTGCCCTACTGGAAAATCGGAGAGGGTATGGGGGAAGATAATGGAGAGAGCAGATTGGAGGAGGGGATATTCAGTGGGATTGCTATTTTGGGTGGGGGATAAGGAAAAAACGGGGAGAAAATTTGCAACTCAAAATCTTGCAGAAATGAATGATGTAAACTAGAAGTTAATAAAACATATAATAAAGTACAAAAAAGAATTTTTTTAAAAAAGAATCTAATGGAATACCCATCAATGGAAGATTTTTTTAAAAATATGGCATGTGAATATAATGGAATTTCATTTTGTCATAGGGAATTATAAAGGAAACAATTACAGCATATTCTGAATAGTATAAATTAATACTCTGTGAAGTCAGGAGAATTTTAAATTTTAAAAAGATCCCCTGTTTTAAAATACTATTTTATAGTGATACTATATAGTTTTAATTCTTGGCATCCCACAGTCTCCAAAGAATTAAAGCTGCACCTTACCTAAAGGGTAAGGGAGCACTGCATGGCCAGGAAATGAGTCAACTCACATTTATTGAGTGCCTACTAGGTGGCAGGCACTGTGCTCTTTATTGACTACAGCATATTACCAATGAAGAATTTTGTAAAAAAAAAAAAAAAAAGCAGTATAGATACCATCACAAAAGATATATAGAAAAAGGAAAAGAAGGTGAATGGGTCATGTGTAGAGAGCAAGGTATGACCAATTTACAGCCTACATTCTAAATTGGTACCTAGGATTCCTAGCCTAGGATCCATGAAAAAAAAATTTGATAACTTTATTTCAATATATTTTGATTCCTTTGTAAATCTTTGTGGTTTATTTTATGCATTTAATAATACTGTTCTGAGAAGGAATGCATAGACTTCATGAGACTACCAAAGGATTCATCATACAGAAAAGATTAAGAATATTCAACCTAAAGAAGTCCCCTAACACACTGAATGGACCTCACCCCCACCACCATCAAGAATTTTTAGGGTGACATGGACAGGAGTTAAACAAAATGAGAAGGTATGTATAAGATGTGATCAGAGGGAATCCCCATGAAACCCACACATGTACTAAAGTGTCCAAGACCTCAGTAATCTGTGCCCTTGAGAATGTTCTTGCCCAAAACTCATTCCAGTGGCTTTTCAAAGCAATATTACTAAACATCCTGATTTTTAGACAGCATTAAGCAATGTCTCATAGGAGCCATCTAATCATGGCCTGGCTCTAGCCTTCTATATAATCACTTGGTGACATAATAAATATACTGGTTCTGGGTTCAAATCCTGCCTCTGACACATACTCTCTGTGTGATCTTAGACAAGTCACTTAACTTCCTTGGGCCTTTGTTTCTTTGACTGTAAAATGAGAGGTCTAGATTATGGTTTTTGAGTACCCTTCTAATTCTAGATTTGTGATTCTATTGGTATGAATTTCCTCAATTGGTAGGTGTAGCAGCAAGCACCCCAAGCACGTCCTCAGGGTTTGCTGCCCATACAGGTTCTTGGATCTGCTTTGTTAAAGGAAAGCAACTCAAAATGGGTTAACAAGCTTACTTTAATCAGTCAGACATATATTGTTTACCTTGTTCAGGGGAAAAAGGTCAGCACCCCAAACCTCAAAATATACAGACAGAATTATCAAGACATTAACAGATCAAGTAGACAGCTTTCCAAACTGTCCAACCATTACATCCATACCCAGTCAACATCTGGGTTTCCACATTCTGGGTTTTTCAAAGCCGGGGGACTCTCAACAACGGCTTCCCAGAATTCAGATCAAATCACAAAACACTTCTCAAAGTGAGTCCCAAAACAAAGCTACACATCAGGGCTTATATAGCCTTCTCCTGGCTCAGAGAATGTAACAACCTTATTGACTCACTGGCCAATCAAGAAGTATCAACTGAAAAACAAGCCTCCCACCCCAGTCTCCAGGTGCACTTTAGCCTAGGGGCAGGGAAGATCTTTAAATTTGCATTTCCATTACAGTAGGTAACATTAGGGAGCTTCTAAATTTTCTCTTCAGTCTTATATGATTTGGTAATAGGATCTTGTAATGGACAGTACACATTCCAAACCTGTTCACTATTATACATATTTATTAGGGCTGATAGTACACTTGTAAGACTTATGTTCATCAATTTATGCAATCAAACTTTATTGACTTTATTATATTCAAAACTACAAGCATTGAGCCCTTTAGGAACAAATATCTGTCCAAATTAGTGTCTGTCTTAGTGAAACCTAAGGGCAGGGTGATGATCGAGACCCTCAGCAGATTTTTATGGTTGTGGCTACAAGTTTTCCCACATATCATTACTAGTTATTTAAGAAATTTGGAGGACATACACATATCCTTAGTAGCTGTTTACCAAATCTGGGGTTTCATACACATCATTGCCAGACTATACCACTCAAGTGCTTATCCTGTTACAGAAAAACAACTTACATAACACTACTTTGTCACAAAAGGGAGGTTTAAAACAAAATGGAGTTGCTCAGCCTAAGTCAATATACTTATTCTCACTTGCAGATATAAAATGGATTTCAGAATGTCAGAGCTGAAAGAATCTTAGTGATATGGAAGCTGTAACCAAGTAAAGAGAAGTAACTTGCTCAAGGTCACACAGCTAATGTCTGCACTGAGATGCAAACCCAGATTCTTTCATTTCAAATTCAGCGTTCTTTCCAAGCACCATTTTCAATTCAATTCAACTCACTAAACTTTTAATAAGTGTCTACTATGTGCCAGGCACTGTGCTAAGGGTACAAAAAGAGGCAAGAGTCAGCCCCTGTCCGCAAGGAACTTACAATCTAATAGGGGAAATGAAATGAAGATAAATATATACAAAGCAAGGTAAATACCAGATATATAGAAAATAATTAACAGAGGGAAGGCACTGGAATTCTAAGCATGCATAATCAGGAATATTCACCAATAGCAAACTGGAATCAGTGCTTCTTGTTCCTTCAAGAACCTTGAAAAAGGAGCATTGAAGTGTTATATAGTGCTTCCTGATGAATAAAGCAAAAGTGAACATCTTACTGGAAAGAAGGAATCATATTTTGACTTTTTTTTTCCTCTGGGGAGCTCAAAACGCTTTATATAACATAAGCCTTGGGTGGAGCTGGCCCTTTAAGGCTGATGGTCTCTCCTAAGGGGGAAGGGTAGGCCTGAGGAAGAGCACTGCTGATTGTAATAGAGAGGAAGAAGTCAGGATACCATGGCAACACCCAGTGCAAAGACTGAAGGAACACTGCTAAACTGATTTGATTTTTATATTCATATTGTGGGAAACAGGATGGCAAAATGTCCTTTGAGAATTTCATGCTCTCTTGAAGGGAATTAAAGGATCACAGAATGTTAGAAGCAGAGGGGTTCTGATAGTTCATCTTGTCTGACCCCCTCCTTTTGCTAAGGTGAAAGATGACGCCCAGAGAGGGGAGGGCACTTGCATTACGTCACCCGGTGTGGTAGTGGCTTTGGAACCAGAACAAGAAGCCAAGTCTCCTGATTTCCAGTCCCATGCCCTCTCCTCTGTACCACAGGATCCATAATAGATTTCACCAGGTTGCCAAAGTGGGCGAGGGTGGTTTATGAAATGTAAAAAGTTGTGAACCCATATCATAGGTGATGTAACTTGATCATGTTCAGTTTGGCATTCTATCTCCCTCATCAGGTTTACATGACCAGAAAAGGAGATGGGCTGGTTATGTAGCAAGAATGAAAGACAACTCATCAATGAACAGCCCAGGTGTGACACTGATACCCTGAAGATATTGCAAGAGTCAGAGAAAGCCTTAGATGGATACTCTAGGATACAGTTGTAGGACATGGAAAAAGACTACCCAGGATGGAGAGGTGTGGAAGGAGGTGTGGATGGGCTGTAATCTGCACAGCCAAGGGAATGTCCACACTGATGACAATCAGAAAGAAAGAAGGAAGGGAAGAAGGAAGGAAGGGAGGGAGGGAGGAAGAGCATTTCTTACCATACTAAGCTTTGGGGATACAAATTAAAAAGTGATACAATCCTTACTTTCAAGTAACTTACATTCTAATAGAGGGAGAATGGGGATAGTAGCCAGGAAAATAAGTATCTGGGGGTGGAGATGAGGGAACAGGGGTGAGGAGTTGATCCATAGCACAGTTTTGGGGAACGATGATAGCATGATATTTTTTATTTGATTATTGAGCCAAGAACAAGAAGTAAAAAGGGAAGGGGGGGATGGTGGTTAGCGCACAGAGCTGAGGGTACATTATTCATATGACAGATGACAAGATGCTGAGTGGGATGTAAAGGATGATCTGGTCTGCTAGTCTGGGACTAGCTAGAAATAGTGGGCTAGTTCATTTTTTACTCACTCACCAGTCAAGATAGTTGTGCATTCTGGTCCAAACTTAATGTTCTGGGGGCAGCAAAGAGGATGCAAGGATGGCTGGGGCAGATGACAAGATAAGTGAGATGTATGCTAATTTGGGATGCAAAGCATGGTCTAGCCTGGAGAACCGGGACTGGTGGATATAGTAAGCTAGTTGGATTTGCAAATCAAGACAGATCTGAGTGTTAAAGTAAGCACTTTATTACATTATGCACTGTCTTATATTCTATACCATCTTATTCCTGGTTCATGTATGCTAGTTTCGTCATCTCACTCAGATTGTGACCTCCATATGAACAAGTACTGTGATATCAAACTACTATCATTACTGAACTCCTAAGTGCCTAGCAGTGTGCTCAGACCGGGAAGGGAGAAGATATGATCTCTTCTCATATATTCCTCACAATGAAGTGCAGTGCTAGGCACATAATGCTATCGTTGCTCAGTTGTTTCAGCTATGTCCAACTCCTCATGATCCTATTTGGGGTTTTCTTGATCACTACAGTGGTTTGCCAATTACTTCTCCCACTCATTTGACAGATGAGGAAACTGAGGCAAACAGGGTTAAGTAATTTACCTAGGGTAGCACAGCTAGTAAGTGTCTGAAGCCACCTTTGAACTCAGGAAGATAAAGTCTTTCTGGCTCCAGGACCAGCACTCTATCCACTGTGCCACCCAGGTGCCCCCTTGTTTAATATTGTTGAATGTTATGGAAGACAGAAAAATGTGTGGAGAGTAAGGGTGCCTGAGATGCTTGGATCTGATGAATAGGAAGAAATAGCTGAATAATGCTATAGCAAGAGTTCTTAATCTAGCATTTATGAACTTGTTTTTGTTTTGCTTTTAATATTTTGCCAATAATTTCAACATAATTTGTTTCCTTTGCAATCCTATGTATTTTGTTTTATGCTTTTAAAAGCATCATTTTGAGAAGGGTGACATAGAATTCCTCAGACTGCCCAAGGCATCCATGACATACACACAAGCAAAAAAAGATTTGAAACCCTTGCTTTATACTATAGTATTAATAATAATATCTCCTTTTTCCATAGTGCTTTAAGTTTTACAAAGTGTTTCCTTCTCAACAACCCTGTCGGAGAGATAGCAAAAATATTCCATGAGATTTTTTAGTTGAAGAAACTGAGGCTCAGAATGGTCAAGTGATTTACTCAAGGTCACATGACCTAGTAAGTGTTGGAGCCAGACACAACTCACATAAGCACAAAGGAGCTTCTGGTTTGGATGACCAAGGTGCTTTCTCTAGGGCAGCTAGGTGGCACCATAATGCATAGACCACTGGACCTGGATTCAGGAAGACTCATCTACCTGAGTTCAAATTTGACCTCACTTACTAGCTGTGTGACCCTGGGCAAGTCACTTAACCCTGGTTGCTTCATCTATAAAATGAGCTGGCGAAGGAATTGGCAAGCCACTCCAGTATCTTTGCCAAGAAAACCCCAAATGGAGTCACCAAAGAGTTGGACATGACTGAAACAACTGAATGACAACAATCACATACTTTCTATTTTTCTGTAGAACTTCAGTGGATGGAAATAGTCTCTAAAAGGTCACACACCCAGTGGAAATACTTCAGAGCACAGCAGTATTGTTTCTCAATCCCACAAAGGGACTTGGAATTACAGAGCATGGAACATCAGAGCTGGAAGGGATCTTACAATTTAAAATCCTATCCTTAAGGGAGCTTGGGAATAGTTTCGTTTAACCAACTCCTTTTACTGTGAAGAAACTGGGTCAGAAAAACACAAAGTGGCCCCACCCTCTCCCGGACAAATCCTTTAAGGTCAATGCTTTGGATTTTTCTTGATCCTCTTCTTCCACTATGAAAACTTTCAGGGTCCTGTTGGGTACCTAACTATAACTATGTCTACTATCTGTGGAGATATTGTAGTGGAGAGGCAAGAGAGGCCTTGAGTGGGGAAACCAGAACTCTAGTTCTTGGTCTTCCACTGCTTTTCTGCAAAAGCGCAGGTAAGATAGTTGACATCTCTGAGTGAGAGAGGGTAGGTCTTGGGCTTGATGGCCCTATACAAGGTAGAACATCAGACGCAGAGTCAGGAAAGCCTACATTTCAGGCCTGCCTCTGACATTTACTAGCTGTGTGACCATGGTCAAGTTGCTTCATTTCTCTCAGCTTTACTTTACTCAAATATAAGATGGGGATAATACTTTTTTTTTTTATACCAAACAGAAGCAAAAAGTCTCAGAGGTCAGGAAGTGGGCCAGGTACAGAAGAAGATAGCCTCAGCTGTTAACTAACACTTGTTGAGATGCATAGCCAGGAAGAAGTAACCAGATGAACTTGGAGCACCTCTTCAGAAATATTTAAAAGTATTGGAAAACATGTGCCTTTTTTTAAGTTAAAAAGTTATTCAGTGGTGTCCAACTCTTTGTGACCCCATTTGGAGTTTTCTAGGCAGAGATACTGAAGTGGTTTGCTGTTTCCTTCTCCAGCTCATTTTATAGATAAGGAACTGAGGCCAACAGGGTTAAGTGACTTGCCCAGGGTCACACATCCACTAAGTGTCTGAGGCCAGATTTGAACTCAGGAAGATGAGTCTTCTTGACTCTAGGCCAGGCACTCTGCCCACTGTTTCACCTAGCCGCCTCAATTCAAAAGTTAATCTTGCAAACTGCCATTATAACTAATGAGCTAACTATTCTCTTTGATACTTTTTCTTTTCCTAACCTTCACAGGCTCATGGTGAGGATCAAATTTTAAAACACTATCGAAATGTTAGATAGCATCATCTTGGTGATTTTGGTCATCTTTGAGACCAAGGAATTATATATAATGCATCTTTATTATATGTTCAGTACCTGCTGAGCTACAATTTTTTAAAATTATTAAATGTGAAGGTATTGCAGCACACCAGAATATGCACTGAAGTTGTAGTTTGAGGAAAGACTTGTTGAAATTCCAGCTTTGCCACTTAAAAGCTGTGTGACATTGGATCAAGTTGCTTCCTGTCTCTGAGGCAGTTTTTTCCTCTATAAATGAAAGGATTGGGCTAGGTTATCTCTAAGGTTCTTTATAACTCTGACAATCTGTGAAATTAAAGCATTGGTTCTAAAGCCAGTAACAATTACAGGATGAAGAGGATTTAAAGTCATGAAACATTTAGATTTTTTAAGAGTAGATAAAAAAAGAAAAGAAACTGATTGGGGGAAAATCTGTGTTATAAATATATCTGATAAAAATCCGACATCTGGAATCTCTGAGGAAATGACACAAATGTGTGAGAGTAGCACCCATTTCCTTGTGCAGAAATAGTCAAAGGACATGAACAGCTTTTTTAAAGGCAAAAATACAAATTGCTTTTTAAAAAACCCTCTGAAAGGATGTTAAATCTCTCTAAAATTCAGAGGAATGCAAATATAATATGCCATTAAGGTACCACTGTTTCACACATCAAATTAGCAGAAATAGCTACAAACAATAAGAAGTAGTGTGGGTATGGGGAAAGAAACCTTCATACCTTATTGGTAACATGCTTCACAGAGGAGCAATCTGAAGCTCGATGGGGCTAAATGACTCACTTAAGGTCACACAGGTAGTAAGTTATAAACCTTTTAGAAAGTGATACAGCATAAAACTGATCCTACCCCATAATCCTGGAATCTATTTTTTTTTGGCACTATATTTTAATGTCATAAACAGGGTAGGGGAACTGACTTCCCAATACACATATATTCAGATTTGCTTTATTTCAAATAAAAAATCATATCAAAAAACCTGCATGTCTAACAACTGAGATGGCAAAATATATTGTAGTATTTCAATACAATGGAGAATTATCATGCCATAAGAAATTATAAATTATAACAAATATAAAGAGATACAGAAAGATGATGGAAAGCAAGGGTAGCAGAACTAGAAAATGAACTACATCTTTTGTTACGCGCCAATAGGCCACATTTCATAGGTTACATTTTGTTACATTTCACAGGTTACATTTGTATCCATGGATACAAAACTTTCCATACTTGATCACAGCTGCTGAGATGGGTGATACAAGTAGTCATCCTCATTTTACAGACAAGAAAACTGAGGCTCAAAGAAGTTTGACAACCCACCCAAGGTTACACAAGTAAAAATGGCAGAATATTTGGAACCCTCCTTCTAATGTTTAATAGCTGTGTGACCTCTGGCAAATCACACCCTCTCTGGGTCTTGTTTTACCCTCATCTGTAAAAACAAGGACTTGGATTAAAAAAAAACAACTTCCTGCTTTAAATCCTATAAAGACAGGGATGAAAAAGTGGTTGAACATACATAGAGAAAAAATAAAGTGCTGCTGTTATCATTTTGTTAAAGTTTAAAATCTCTTTTTCTTTTTATCAAAATGTGGATTGCTTTATTCTTAGAAGTTTGTCTGGGATTCAATGCCACACTTTTTTAAAAGATTGGATAAGACAGGGAGGGTGAGGAAAGAGTTGCTTTTTTCTAAAATGAACTTCCCTTATTTTTCTAAAACAAACAGAAAAGCAAAAGCTTGAGACATGAGGTGTAGTCTTGGAGAAGGCCACAAAAGGCCAGTGAAGCAGAGCTCCGGGGAGTGCTAAGCCTGTATTTCTAAAGCTCTTTCACACAAGCTCTATTTAGGCCATGCTGTAGACCATCTGGGGAAAGGCTCCACCTTTGGGAATTTGGACTTTGGTGAATGAACTCATTCAGTGTGATGTCTGCTTCTCTGGCCACTGCAGGACAGTGTCATGGTGGCATCTGTAGGTCATGAGTGTGGCACAGGAAAAGAGCCTTTCAGCCATTATCTCCATTTGACTTTTAGGGCCAATTTCATATGCCAATCCCCAGGCTACAGGAGTGACTTTGAAAGATTGACTGTCAAAAACAGAGAGAATCTGCAAAAATGATGGGGGGGAGAGGAGAAAGGAAGGGGGAAGGGGAAAGGAGGGAAGTCAAGAAAGAGAAAAGGGGAAGAGGAAAGAGAAAGGGAGGAGAGGAGGAGAAAGAGAAAGGAGAGGAGAAAGGGAGAGGAGAGAAAACAAGAGAAAAGAGAGAGAAAGGAAGGAAAATGGAAAGGAAAGAATATGCATGCATATATACATACACACATATATAAATGTGTATGTATGTATCTATCCATATGTAGATAGATAGATGATAGATAGATAGATAGATAAATAGATAGATAGATAGATAGATAGATAGATAGATAGATAGATAGATA
>NW_027186372.1:6272036-6298662 GCF_028583685.1 Petaurus breviceps papuanus
AGATAGATAGATAGATAGATAGATAGATAGATAGATAGATAGATAGAGATATAAACATAGCTATAGATACACACATACACAAATGATATACCAAGTTTTTCTCCTGGGGAAAAGCAACATAGACTACTTTTCATTCATTCCTCAGTTCACTTAAATTGGTTCTATCTCCTGCCTCTGGGTTTTTGCACAGTCTGGCCACCATCCCTAAAACACAATTCTTCCTTACCTTTGCCTCTTAGAATTTCTAGCTTCCTTCCACACTGAGTTCAAAGCTCCCTCTGACTAAAGGCTTTTCCAGATGCCCCCAGTTGCTAGTCCTTCCTCCCATTAATTATCTTGTATTCATTTTTTTATATATACATAGATGTGTAAATGTCTCCCCCAATAAAATGTCATTCTATTTATTGGGGGCAGAGAAAAGTTCATCTTCATCTTTGTACTCCCCCACCCCCGCACCCAGTGATGATACAAATAGCAGGAGCTTAATGAGTGCCTACTGATGGGTTACTTATTAAAATCCATGATTACTGATTAAAATTCATCCTTAAGTGAACTTGGAGAGTTGAATCTAGGAAGAAAAGAGAATGCACTAGATATTTAAATGTTCCCAATATCATGACAGCGACTCCCACCATTCATTCTGCTTTGCCTCAACAGCCACAAAACTGGTTTTGATCAAATATATGTCTAGTCAGTGAAACAATCAGCTCATGAATAAACAATGGCTGGAGGTTTGCACTGTCAGAGAGCTAGTAGTCTTCAAATACAAGTGAAATAAATGAGATTCATGTAGTCCTATAACTCCTCTGGTACCCATAGCATTCTCTCTAACCTTCAGATCAAGAGAAAGGGGTAAGAGTCTCAGCCCTAGGTGTGTATTTGTCCTGAGTTAGGAGTAGCATAGCTGATCTGCGGGGTCCTCCTCTAACCTTCTCCCCTACCCAGTTTTTACCAGTCCCATCTACAGCCAACATGCCAAACATGGATGTCCCCCACATGCCCTCATCTTTTCCCTTCAGGCACCAGTTCTATGCCACATTCCCTCACAGTTTGATGGATAGCTCATGTTGAAGAGTGAATTGATCAAAGACAAAAACAAAGGTCTGAAATATACAAAACTATTGATAGCAGCACTCTTTGTGATCAAGCAATCAATCAACAAGTATTTATTAAACACCTACTGTCTTTCCTACACTGATAGGCTCTGAAGATATCAGTACAAAAAAAAATAAACAATACCTACTCTTAATGAGCTTACAATTTAATGGGTGAAATAACAAATATATGTAAAAATGAATTTTGTTGTTCAGTCATTTCAGTCATATTCAGCTCTTCATGATCCCATTTGGGATTTTTGTGGCAAAGATACTAGAGTGGCTTTCTATTCCTTATCCAGATCATTTTACAGATGAAGAGGCCAGTAGGATTAAGCAACTTCCCAGGGTAAGTGTCTGAGACTAGATTTGAACTCAGGTCTTCCTGACTCCAGTCCCAGTTAACTGTCCCTAAAAATATATAACATAAATATAAAATTAATAAATGTAAATATACACAAAGTAGACAAATATAAGTTTGATTGACTAGCATTTGGAAAGATTTTCTAAATAAGATGTGGTCACTACCTAAGGAATTTAATTTGAATTCCTTGCATAGATAAATATATCTATTAGCTTAGAAAGATAATCTATAGATATTATATATGTAAATATAGATATATTACATACAGATATTTAATCTTTAGCTACATCATATCTAGAGAAACTAGGTGGCACAGTGCATAGAGCTCCAGGCATGGAGTCAGGATAATTCATCCTCCTGAGTTCAAAAAAGTTCAAATTCCTAGCTGTGTGACCCTGAGCAAGTCACTTAATCCTGGTTGCCTCACTTTCTTCATCTGTAAAATGAGATGGAGAAGGAAATGGTAAACCATTCCAGTATCTTTGACAAGAAAATCCTAAATGGGGTCATGAAGTACTGGACACAACTGAAAAATGACTAAACAACAACAATATTATATCTATATATCTACAGACATAGATATATGGATATATTACATTCATATGTCTGTAGACCTAGATATATAGTCTTAGAACACTGAAAAGCCTTCATGGTCTTAAGGCAGTGGTTCTCAGTGGTCTCAGGTTAAAGCTATTTATTTTTATAATAATACTAAGACTTTTGATTTCTGGTATGGTAAATATCAGTCGATATAGTAATACACATAAACAAAAGCTCTTTGGGAGGTCCTCGATAATTTTTAAGACAAGGAATCCTAAGAACAAAGAAGTTTTAGAACTGCTCCTTTAAGGAATGAATATCTAATGGGAGAATTTAAATACTTTTGATCTGTAGCTGAGGAGAACTGGGGGGTAGTGGCATTAACACTAATAGCAATAGTTATGTAATGCTTTAAGGTTTGCAAAACATTTCTTGTGTTCCTCATTTTATCTTCACGACAACCCTGGCAGGTAGGTGCTATTATTATCTTCATTCCATAGATGTTTCCTCAACTGAGACTGAGAGAGGTTGAGTGACTTGCTCAGGGTCATGCAGAATTAACAAGTATTTAAGGCAGAATTTGAACTCAGCTCCTATAAACTGCAAGTCCAATATTTTATCTGCTGTATCACATGCCACTGACCTGGGATACAGTTCTGTCTCTGAAATTTGCTAGCTGTGTGACCTCAGGAATGTCAAGTCAAGGCAGCAAGCATTTATTAAGTGCTTACTATGCATCAGATACTGTGTTAAATGCTAGTGTCCTGTGTTAAGACTTGGTTCACCTAACCCCATTCCTTTTCCCTCCACTCCTTAATTTATGAATTTATAAAATAAGAAGATTGGACTAGAAAGTATCTCTATAATCCCGTCCTGCTAATATTTCATTATTCTGAGGGATGTTTGGGATAAGAGCATATTTTTTTTCCCATTTCCAGATCCTTGAAATTATAGGTAACCATCTAAATCACTTCCTCTACTGACTTACAAGTCTGTCCTGGGGTGAGAACAGTCAGGTTGGAGATTGGTCCTGGCAAATAAAGGAAGGCACATTTTTTAATTCTTGACTACAGGCACAGGGATCGTAGAGGCTTATTGTACCATAACTAGTACCAGAAGGTCAGATTTTTGCTGGGCTGAAGATTTTTTTATAAACCACCAGACCTAGAGAATTCATTTTCCCTAAAATGTTCCAATAGGGCCAAAAGGCCCAGAACACCACATGTTGCAAACTGGAAAGTACTCCTTGAAAGCTTTTCAGGAATTCCACTTATGTGTTCGTAGGCTGAATTTGTGATTTTCAGCAGAGGGTAGGATATTTAACTCGGGGAAATCAAGCACACATATTTCAGATGCCAATAAGCAACAGCACATTCTGTGTGTGCCAAGAAAGAGGGTGAGATAGCATCCAGCAAGCTAAACTGATATCCCACACAGCAATCCAAGGGCCTAAATTTAGATTTGAACTCAGCATCAGAACTTTAAATGCTCTGAACAGACAAAGCTCAGTTTGGGGGCTTCCACTGAGGATTCTTTTTATCTTTTGAAAGCATTTCCTTAGCAATTAATACACAAGTTAAGTGTCTACTAAGTTCCAAGGTGCTAAGCCCAGCCCCAGGGAAGATTTAGAGGTTGAGTTTATGGTCCCTACCCTCCAAGACTTTATAATCCAATGGGGGCAGATGACGCCTGGCCCAATGGGGTAGAAAGCACCCTGGATTTGTCATCAGAGAACTTGGCTTTGGATTCTGGCTCTGTTCTTTTCCCTCTTTGTTGTTGGGTAACACAATTCATCTCTTAATTTTCTCATCTTTAAAATAAAGACCGTGGTTTAGATCAGGAGTATGGCCCAAGGGTCAGATCTGGCCCTTTGCCTGTTTATTTGTTTTTTTTTTAATATCCCTTGGTTTTTACATCTTTAAATATAATAAAACTTTATTTAAAAATATAAAAACCCGGGGAAAGTAGGTGGCACAGTGAATGGAGCACCTGCTCTGGAGTCAGGAGGACCTGAGTTCAAATCCGGCCTCAGACATGTGACACACTTACTAGTTGTGTGACCTTGGGTAAGTCATTTAACCCCGATTGCCTTACCTTACCCCCTCCAAAAAATATAAATACATAAAGGATCAGTTAAAAAAATATATATACATACATATACACATATATACATATATATATATACACACCATTCTTTGCTCAAAGGCTGTACAAGCTATGGGCCTGTGAGAGACCCCTGAACTAGATTATCACTAAGGTTAAGAAAAAAAGGTTCTGTATTTGGGTGAGAGTCTGATAGTTGCTGGGATAGGTACCTAACATGCAAACTTAAGTGTTGAATGAATGAATGAACAAATGAATGAACCACATTATAGCATTTGGAGACAGAGGCCTTGGATTTGAATATCAGTTTAGCTGCTTACTACCTGCATGACTTCAGCTAAATCACTTTCACATCTTGGGTGTTAGTTTTCTCATCTATAAAATGAGATAATTGGACCAGTGTTCTCTAAGGACCCTTTTAGCTCTTAAGCTTTATGATCCTATGAATGAATGAATGAGGGAAGGAAGGAAGGAAGGAAGGAAGGAAGGAAGGAAGGAAGGAAGGAATCTGAGCTGGCAGGACAATTGATGGACTCTATACACTGACACATTAGCATAATACAGCACCCAGAATGCCAGCCACAATGATGAAAGAGTAAAACCAGTGTTACTTGGATCACAGGATCATAGATACAGAGTTCAAGGGGTCATCTCAGAGGTGAGCTAGTCCAACTTCATTCTGGAGAAGAAGAAATGAAGGCCAGAGATTTTAAGTGATTTGCCCAAGGTCATATAGTTTGTAAGGGACAAAGACAGTATTTGAACTCAGGCCCTGTGGTTCCAAGTTCAATGAGCATCAGGTGGAGTTGGACAAATTGTTAATTCCCTGACACTCCTTGGACTGTGACTTCCTTATCTAGGAAGGATTCCCTATTCTTGAATTCCTTATCTGCAACTAGTTTCCCCATTTTTCTCAGTCCTTTGGAACTCAGTACTCTGCAGATAGCCTACACTAGCTTGGCCTAGATTTTTAGGTTACACATGCTTTCCTCTCAACTCAGGTCCTACTTCTTCAATTCCAAGTGGAAGTTATTCTTCTCTCCTCATCCCCATAACCATCCTTGAGGAAGGTTTTGTCTCTGTCTGGGTCAGAACATGATGGAATGAATAAATATATAGCTCACAATATCTGAGATTTAGATCTAAAAGGAAACCTGGAAACCATTGGGTTCAATATCTTCATTCTACAGATGAGGAAACTGAGAGCCAAAGAGATTGTGTCTTGACTGAGGTCATAAAGCAAGTAATTATCTGAGTAAGACTTTAAACCCAGGCCTTCCTGATTCTAAATTCAATTTCTTATCTACTATTCCACACTGCCTCAGAGTCTCATCAACATAGGAGTGCTATTTGAATTGTTTAGTTTTTTTCCCCCACCAGATCAAGTATAATTCCAAAACAAAACCTTTATAGATCATCCCAGCTCCTCAGTTCCCAAACTGCTCAATATTTTAAGATTTCATCCTAACTATTTAAAAAATAAGGTTAGTGGAAATTTCTTTTAGTATAGAGGAACTACAGGGGAAAAATACTGAAAAGCTAAGGGCTCTGTGAACCAAGAAAGTTTGGGAACATCTGACCAGATTCTAGTGCCTCTGTTGAATAATGAATTCTATGAACTGGTTCCATGTATTTTAATTCACACTATTCAAAGTTATATTTATGTAAAATGTGATCATTGGTTCTAATAGAACTGATTAAAATTGTTTCCAGTGGAAATTAAGCTCTGATGCCTATGTAACGGGGAACCAGTCATTGAGAAACCTCTCTTTATAATCACCTACAATATGTTATGCCTGATATAATTCCCCATGCAGACTTCAGAGCATGTCCAGATATCCTGTGACTGTTTTCTGTCCACTGACCGTGTGTCAGAGAGGAGCAATTTGATTGAAAGCTGAACCAGAACAGAATGCACACACAAAAGACATTAATCAACCAAGTCAGTCACTTTCCCTGGCTGTGTGCTAGAAAGGAGGATGAACTCTTGTAAGCCCCAGGTGGGGAGAGAGATTAAGGCCCTTCTCTCTGCCCAGGCTATGGGTCATGGACTCATGACTCTGATACTCCTCCTGCCTCCATCGTGTCTACTCTTTCTGCCCTTAAGTGAGGATGACTATGCCTTTTGAGCTTTGAAAAATTATAAGAATGAGCCATCAGAGGTCCAAGAATTGGAATCCATATCAGAGTTTCTTGTAGCCAGGTCTAGTGAGGAGTGATACAGCTCAGTAGTAATTGGACCCAGCATCTGAGATTCATTTTCTAGAATGTATGTGTCCATTGCCCATTGACCATGCTATATTCAGAATGGACTTGGTGTAGAGTGAATGATCTATAGCAATTGTTTTAATTTTGAGCTCACTGTCCTTAGGACCAAGATTATATAGGAGAGGATCTACCCCAGTTGAAGATAATATTTTGTAACTTCTGTCTTGCTTTATCTTTTCATTAAATATTCCTTTTTGTAAAAAAAAAAGTTAATTCATTTTAAACAGATTAAATGATACTGGGGTACTAATCATTGCTAATTAATATGAGAGGGTGAAATACACAAGAATGGGGATTCAAAGCAATGACAGAGAAAATTCCCTTAAATTTGCCCCGAGGACCCCTACTGGGAGAGATATAGTAAGCCCTCTAGGACCTAACTTTCCAAAGAGAGTAGGATTTGGGATAAGGAAAAATTGTAAGAATGAAAATTTACATGGGTTATGCCTCAGATAGATGTGGAAGTGACCCTGTTGGTAGTCATAATATCAGCTCAGGCAGCTCCTACCAGTTAGCTGGGACTTAACAATGGACTATGAGTTTATTGTACAAGGACCAGCCTAGCTAAATATAGAGAGGTTTTGGATTGCCCATTGCAGAGGATTGCCCATTGAGTAATAGTTTGTTTTGGAACACAGTACTCATGAAATCATCATTAAGGTGTGGAAAGGTTGTGGTCTGTGTTAGTGGAGGGATGACCCACCTTGAGGAAATCATAGATGTTGGAAGTATTGAAGAAGTGTAGTTCAGAATGCCTAATGGGATTTGAGCCTCTCTAGGGCCTGGTGATGAAGCAGATGAATGTTAAGTCAGTGTTAATAAAAGAATCAGAAGACCTGCTCCATTCCATCTCTGATGCTAATCAGCTGTGTGATCTTGGTTACTTCTCTTTTCTGAACCTGTTTTCCCATCTATAAAGACATTCCTCCCTTCACAGGGCTATTAGAAGCATAAAATGCAGGAGTGAGTGTAAAAATGACTTTTTAAACCTTCAAATGTTTTGTAAATGTAAATTATCAGGGAGGTGGAGCCAAGATCGCAGATTAGAGGCAACCCAGTTGAACTCTCAACATTCCCCTCCAAACAACTTAAAAATAACGTCTCAAATCAAATTTTGGAGTGATAGAATCAACAAAAAGTCATTGTGAGATATTTTTCTCACCTAAGAAAATTTAGGAGATTGACAGAAGTTTGTGATGCTGGGGTTGAAGCCTGGCTGGACCTTGTAATGGTACACGTAATGACAGCAACAGTGACTGCAGTAGCTGCAGCCACAGCAGTTTCAACAAGTCTCAGCCCAGAGATAGTAAGGGGCTTGGACAAGTGATCAGAAAGAAATTACTTGAAACCCTCTGCTGGCACTGGGTATAGGGCACTGATTGGCAATTGCATTGCCCACATGTAGTTCTAGGTCACAATTCCAGGGCAGAGAGGAGTACTGATGACTGGTCACAAGGGAGCAGGTCCAAGGTAAAGAGAGTGCTAGTGCTTGTGGTTGTAAGGCACAATAGGCCCTTCTTGGGTAAGGATCAGACTGCAGATCAGGAGAGCAGCGACCATACCTCTCCCAGGATCACACCACCTTAGAAGCACCAAAAATTGATAGACCCCCCAGAATTACCTCTGACAATAATAGCATGGAAAAACCTGAAGCTTGAGAAAGTGCCTCCCTACCCTGAAGTGAGCAGAGCCCAATTTTAACATATAGTTGAAATTTAAGAAACAGGCCAGAAAAATGAGCAAATAACAATAAAAAGAATTTGACCATAAAAAGTTATGATGGTGGCAGGGAATACCAAGTCACAAACTCAGATGACAATAACTTGAAAATAGCAACAAGCAAGGCCTCAGAGAAAAATGCAATTAGACATAAGCCCTACAAGAATTCCTGGAAGAGTTAAAGAGAGAGATGAGAGTGGTAAAGGGAAAATTGGGGAAAAGAAATGAGAGTGAAGCAAGAAAATTATAAAAAGACAATATACCACTTGGCAAAAAAGGCACCCAAAATATTGAAGAAATAACACCTTACAAAACAGAATTGGCTTAATGGTAAAAGAGACACAAAAAATCATCGAAGAAGAGAACTCCTGAAAATGTAAATTGCCAATAACAGTATTAAAGTGGTGATAGTGGTGGTGGTGGTGGTGGTATGAATAAATGAATGAATGAATGAATGAATGAAAAGAGCATTAATTAAGCACTTACTCTACACAATTCCTTCTATTAAGCACAGAGAATATAAATAGAAAAGCAAGATAGTCCTTGCTTCCAAGTAGTTCATATTCTAATAGGGAAAGACTACATATAGAGGAGGAAGAGGAGGAGGAGGAAGAGGAGGAGGAGGAAGAGGAGGAAGAGGAGGAGGAAGAGAAGGAGGAGGAGGAGGAGAAGGAAGAGGAGGAGAAGTCAGTTTCAGCATTGTCTTTTAAATCCTCCCATTCCCTTTGGATGATTCCTCACTCACCATGACTGATGCCCTCGTCCTCCATCATAGAATTATAAATTTAGAGCTAGAATGAACTATAGGTCATCTAATCCAACCCCTTTATTTTACCAAAAAGGAAATTGAGGTCCAGGGAGGTTAAGTGACTTTTCCAAGGTCACACAAGTAGTAAGCATTAGGTCAAGCTTTGAACCCAGGTCCTCTGACTTCAGAGCCAGCCCTCTTTCCACCATATAATGGTGGTCCCAGTCTCTTTTAAGAATCCATAGTCCCTCTGAAATTCTAGTACTGAGCTGGAACCTCTGAGGGCCTTAAGTGAGGACACGTTCTCTAGGTTTTCTCTGTCCCATTTTGGTTCTGAGATACATCAGGGACCTCAAAGTCTCCCAAGGGAATGAAACCATCACTCGAGTACTCAGCAGCTGTCTTTTGGCCTCTTGGTGTTCAATAGCTTATAGCAAAGGCTTATTATGTCCGTGTCAGAAAGAAATCTAGGCAGCTGCTACTTGGTGACAGTCAGGCACTGATCTGTCCTCACCCTCTTTATTTAGAATTAATTCTCCAACCTCTGAACAAGACAAACCCCTTTCAAGAGCCTGGAATCTGGATGAGGAAGAAAGGGAATGAAAGATGACATATAGAAGGTGTGCATGAAAAAAAAAATTGCATGATACAATGGATAGAGTGCTCTATTTAGAACCAGGAGACCTGAATTCAAATCTTGACAATGGTATTTACTGCAGATTGACCCTTAGGCATAGCACAACCTTCAGATTTCAAGTTCCCCTATCAGTAAAATGAGTGTTTTAGGATGGTCCCTTCTAGCCCTAAATTTAGGGCCTTGTGATTTCATTCCTAGCTATGAGACTGAACTAGCTGTGGAACACTGGGCAAGTAATTCAGTGTTTAGCTTCAGAATTTCCATCTGCAAAAAGAAGAAAATTCTGTTACTAACTACCTTTCAGGGCAGGAGTGAGGAAGGTGCCATAGAAATCTTGATAAAGTAGAAATTATTAATATGTTAAAGTTCTCATCGGTTTTGGAGTTCAGATATGAATATATGGTGATTAAAATTGGCCATCAATAATTTTCCTACAATAAAGGAGATGGAGGCAAAAGTCTGAGCCAATGGCATTTTACTAAAGGGTGCATAGTTCCCTTTAATGAAGTAGACTTCAGATCTTCCTCATGATCTGAGATGGCCCCTTCTTTCAGGACTTTGTATTTATAGAGTTTGATACCCAAATATACAAAAAATAAAATATACAAGTATACAAAACATACAAATAATAAAATACAGAATTTCATTGGTCTATTGTGGATAGACCTTGCTCTAGAGGGCCAAAAATGACATATTAGCAAAGGGGAGGGGCATATATTGGGTGAAGCATGGGGTATCTCCACTGACTAAGTGGTCATAAGATGGTCACACCTGCTCATCATGTTGAACAAAAGAGAATGGTCCAGAGGTACAAAAATAAATTGGAGGGGGGTGGCCAGGTGGCGCAGTGAGTAAGAGCGCCGGCCCTGGCATCGGGAGACCCGGGATTGGTTCCCGCCGCAGATACTTGGCACCCACACAAAATAACTGGCCGTGCAAGTTACTTAACCCCAATTGCTTAAAAAAATAAAATAAATTGGAGGACTGCCCATGTAATTGAGTCATCTCTTCCACACTGGACTTGGTAGCCATGACAGGGAAAAACAAGGGGGGAGGGCCTCTAGATGGTTTCCTATGATTAAGTAAGTGAACTTACCATCTGTGGCTCACAGCTCTGGAGCCAGATCTGCAGAATTTATAATCATTACCCCTCTGGAATCATACCAAATTGATTGACACTGATTGGAATAGAGTAGGGGTCCTCAATGAATCAATACTCTCAAATAGCTCAGGGACAAGGCCCTCTTCTACTAGTCTTTCTTAATATTTAATATTCTTTGAATTATTATGAATAAAATAACTACTTTTCATTTTTTGAAAAAAGTTTTAAGATCTCAGTTTATTGTTACTATAATTAACATTGTGCCTTATTATTATAATCATTATTATTTAAAATCAATTAGAGCTCCAAAAAAATCCAGTGACAGCAGCAATCACTGAGAAACCTGAGGCTTGTGTCTTTTAATAACACAATAAAACCAGCAATTCATAGACCCCCTTTCAGCACAAGCTACTATAATATAAGAGAATAGGTAGATATCAATCAGTCATCAGCATATTGGAGGCCAGCTAGTCCAATCCCCTCATTTTACAGATGTGGAAACTCTGAACTGAATCACTACCATTCCAGGAAATGTCATATCACTCATTTGCCCAATGACCTCAAATACCTTTCCCTCTGGTCACTCCCTTTCATGATTGAAATGTAAGCTCCTTGAGGACAAGGACTGTCTTGCTTGCTTATACATGTATCCTCTGAATTTGGCACCATGTTTTATAAGTGCTTTTTGATTCAGTCAGTCATTCAAATATCAGAAGTGGGATTTAAACTCAAGTCTTCTGACTCTACAGCCAGTGGGTTCTGTTTTGTTTTTGTTCTCTACCCACTGCAACACAGTACAAGATGGCATGCAGGCAGCCACTTACCATTACATAAACTGAAGATTTCCAAGCTGAAAAGGGTGAAGATTTGGCTCTTTCTCATAATGATTTACAGCAAGTACAAAGAGAGCAAGGAAGATAGAAGAGACACGTGAAGCAGAGAGTCTGAGAGAGGAGGGAGATGAGAGGAAGGAAGATGGAGTGCTTCCTGTTTAACAGAAGCCAACACACTCAACTGCCCACAGGGATGGCTAAAGAAAGGCAGATCAGATGAAAACCCCTTTATGCAGACAAACTATTTATCTCGGAAAGATTTAACTCTCCTTTTTCTTTCTTCCCTGAGTTCCCCACAATGGCTTAGAAAAACAAAGCTGGCTATTAGGTTGCAATGTAGCTATTGGCCCAAGCTTATGCTGTATTCCACCACAGATTCCCCTTAGAAAATTCCAGTGTAGAACATCCATTGAGGAGATAAATACCAGTCTCCCAGTAAGGATCACAGAGTTAGTGTCCTAAGATGGGCAGGGTCAATAGCGACTGTCTTCAAGAGGACAGAAGGCCTCCCCGGGACCAAGGGCCTGTTGCGGCTGTCAGCTCTGGGCTCTTTTAAGAGCTCAGATGATCCACTTGCTGAAACTGGGATATATACTCCACGGCTCTTCCCTCTTATCATTTCTATCGCACTCCCCTTTGCCAATTACAATTTTAGCTTTTAGTCCTGGCTCTGCCACTAGCTGCATGTTCTTGATAAAGACACTTTCTCTTTCTGGTCCTCAATTTACTTTTCTGTAAAATTGAGACAGGTGATTCCTAAAGTCCCTCCATCCCCAGTATTGGATGCTCTAAGGTCCCTTCCAGATGTGACATTCTAGGTTCAAAGCTCCTTTCTAGTGCTAACAGTCAAAATTTTATTAATTTGGGGGGGGCAGTATATGCAGATTGGAAGCTCATAGTAGTGAAAGACTTTTATACAATCCTTTATGCATTTAATCGTCTTGTTATCGTGAGTTATATAACACAGGAATTATTATCCCCATTTTACAGATGAGGAAACAGACAGCAAGAGTGAGGTGAAATGGTCCTTTTTTCCACACCTAAGAAAAGTAAGATGTGAATCTGTATCTCTTTTGGTTTCTAGTACCACATTCTTTCCACTCTCCAATTGCTTAGGATAAAATGCATGTTTATTTGTGGCAATAAGGCCCAAACTCTCCTCGTTTGTAGTTTGAATGAGTATGGCTAAATCTCTGTCTAGATTTGTATAAGCTCATGCTGATTTAATATGATATTGAGAGAGACATAATGGTACAATAGAAAGAATGTTGGACTTGGAATCAGAAGACCAGGGTTTGAACTTTGCCTCCCATGTGATCTCAAAGTGCCATAGAAATATGAGTAGTTATTATTGGGACTCCTGACTAGTTGCATTAGCTTAATTACAGCTCACCTTTATGGGGTGCTTTGAGGCAGGCAAAGCACTTTCCTCATTTTATAAATGGGTAAACTGAGGCTCAGAGAAATTAAATGGCTTGCCCATAGTTACACAACTAAAAAGTGCCTGATGAGAGATTTGAACTCCCGACTGCTCTGAACTTTTCTAATCATGGTAGCTTACTGTGTTGAGAGGGTGTTTATAAGAAGAAAGCCAGTTCAAGTGACAGGGTCACCGGGTAATAGATACCTTTTAAACAATTCTGCAGGCAAGGCAACATTCTATATGTAGTGCATAGGAAGTGCCAGATAGGCAGGAAGATGTAGCCAAACTGGCTAAACTCAGCATTGTACAAATTCTTGAATGATGATGGGAAAACTTGTTCAAAAATGATAATCAGGCCAGGTCACCAAGGAGGAACACAGAGAAATAGCACAATTGTGTAGGGACACAAAATGGAAAAGGAAAATGAGAGAAGAGGGGCAGCCTTGCAAGAAATAATTGACATCAGGAACATGTGCTTCATCTGTAGCAGGCAAAAAGAGGAAGCCAAAAAAAAATGTCACTGTGCTGACACACAAGGAGGGAAGATAGGTCACTCGAGTCTGAAAACAAAAGGCAAAGGCTTTCTAAAACCCTCCATTCTTATCCCAAAACATAATGCCTTTTGTAAGAATAACACCTAAATTCATGAGGTATTCTATAATTGTCTATCTCCTCAAATCCCACCTCTCCCATGAAGCCTTCAAGTATATACATTTTCTCATCCTCTACTTAGAAATGCTTAGGATAATGGGATCTTAGAACTGGAAGTCCCCTCTGGTCATTTAGCCCTCCTTACCCTTAATTTTTCTAGATGAGTAAACTGAAACCCAGAGAGGGGGAGTGGTCAAGGTCCATGTGTCCCAGGTCATGAAAGAAAAAGAATAGGCCTGGAATGCAAACATAAAACTTCTGACTCTGAATCAGAGCTGTTTCCATCAGAACACTGATGCAATGGACCATAAATGCTCATAAACATGCTATTCATACGTGTACTGGCTGAAAAGTTCTATGCTTCTGCTAGTGTATCCCACATGTATAGATCTGGGCCACTGTGTCAGTCTCAGATCAACAGCACCATCATAATAGTTAAAGGTTTGCAAAACACTTTCTATGTGTTATCTCATTTCATCCTCAAAACAACCCTAGGAAGTAAATATTATCATCCCCTTTATTTGCTGATGAAAAAATTAATGGATAAAGAGGTCAAGTGTTTTGCCCAGGGCTCAAAAATAAGTGTGAGGCAAGATTTGAATTCAGGTCTTCCTGAATCCAAGTCCTATCCTCTTTCTACTGTGTTATCTTGTCTTCATTCAGGGTTTAGCTGGGGTGCTGCCTTCTACTCCAAGCCTTTCCTTTTTCTCCAGTTGGCAACATTTCTCTCTCCAAATGACTTTGTACTTATCTATCTGTGCACATTATGTGCTCCCTCCCTCCCTCTCAAGTCTAAATGTAAGCTCCCTGAGGGCAAGGCCTATTTTCCTTTTCATTTTTGTATCCCATAGCCCCTAAGCATGTAGCTCAGGCATGCTTACTGACCTGAACTGTATAATAAGCACCTTATTACTCCCTTAGCCCCATTTAGCACAGTTTGGGATGTATTCTTTCTTGTCTCTCTTTTTAAAAGGGTATACCCACAAGGTAGTGGGATGGCTCTCTTCTTTTCTCACTTGCTTTCTTTCTTTCCCTTAGTGATCTTGACCAGTCCCTTAGTTTTGATGACCAGTTCTCTACAAATGATTCCCAAATACATAAATTCAGCCCCCAACTACTCCCTTATACGTGTCTCCACCTAGATGCTTCACTGGGCACCTCAAACTCAATGACCACATCACCTTCTTCATAGAATGTGCCCCTCTTTTAATGGCATCAACATTCTTCCAAGTTATCTGAGCTTAATGCCTCAGAGACATCCTCGACTCTTCCTTCTCTGTCATCTTCTGACGTGCAATCAGTTGTTGAATCCTGTTAGCTCTGCTTCTTCTCAATTTCTCACATCCATCTTCACCTTTTAACTCCCCCTTCAACTGCCCTTGCAGGCTCTCATCTCTTCTTTCCCCAACTATTGGAATAGCCTCTTTGCACTCTCCAGTTCATCTTCTCTCCAATCCATCCTTCGTACCACTGCACAAGTTCCCAAGGCCTAGATTGTTACTCCTCTACTCAATCACTTTAAGTGGCTCCCCACTCTCTACTGAATAATATATAAAAACTTGATCCTACCATTCAAGGCAGTCCACAATATGACTTTGAACTAGCCTGTCTTGTAAGATAAAGACAGGTTGACCTCATACTACTCACTTTCATATAGTCTACATAGTCTAGTCAAATTGACCTATTCTCTGCCCCATTCTGTTCCTGTCTTCTGTCCTATATGATCCTCCTGTCTTTCAAGGACTTCCCAATCTCATTTCCACTTGTTGAATGGTCTCCCTTCCTTCTAGAGGCCTAGTTCAAGTACCATCTTCCATAAAGCTTTCTTTCATCATTTCCTAATAAACCATGGTAAAAGTAATGTCATCCTCCTCAAAATCTTCCCAGAACATCCCTGTTCCTTTCTTTTGCCTTTATGTTAAGACGCAATAAGTTCTAGCAGATTGAGGTTGTACCTGGAGGGAGTCAGGAAGATGGGAATTCAGATCCTGCCTCTGCCCATTCAATAGCTGTATATTGGCAAATAATTAATTATTTGAATTTCAATTTTTTTGTCATCTGAAAAATGAGGATCATAATATCAATAGTCACGGGATTGCTCTAAGGCTCATATTAGATAATGGAAGTATTTGGATAGCATGCTGGACTTGGAGTCAGGAAGATTTGTATTCAAATCCCACCTCAGACACTTACTAGCTATGTGTTCCTGGGCACCCTTCAGTATACTTATCTGTGAAATGGGGATAGTAATAGCCCCTACTTCCCCTAAATAGAGGGTCAAGCAAAGAATAGCAAGTAGGCCAGTATGGCTAGACACCACAGAGTTGGAGGGCTGAATGAGAGAATATTTGTAAACTGCTTTACAAACCTCCAAGTGCTATATAAATATTTACTATTATTATCTCTCTCTTTTGAGTCATGTTTTTATGTACATATTTTCCTCCATTATGTTGTAAAGTCCTTGAGAGCAAAGACTAAGTCTTGTCAATCTTTGTAACCCCAACATTAAGCACAGGGTCTTAGATACCGTAGATATTTAACAAGTGTTTGTTGCAAGAAATTTAAAAGGGGTGACTAGGTGGCACAGTGAATAGAGCACCAGGCCTGGAGTCAGGAAGACCTTAGTTCAAATCCATCCTCAGACACTTAACACTAGCTGTGTGACCTTGGGCAAGCCACTTAACCTCAATTGCCTTGCCTTCCCCCCTGCAAAATAAAAAGGAAAAAAAATCTAATAGAATCCATTTACTCTTGACTTAATATACTATAAATAGTACTGGCATTTAGCACAGTGCCTGACACACAATAGGGCCTTAATAAATGACTGATTGCACAGTGCCAATCTGAATATAGACTACAATTTCAAACCATATCTCTTTTGTGCAAAATCTGAGAGTGGCCTATAAACAGTATGCTTTTTCGTTGTATACCTAGACTCCTTTCTGAATTCACAGAGATTTCATTTTAGGGACGTGACCTACATTCAGGGGTACTTTGGCTAATATGGCACTTTACAAAGCATTTTCATGTCCATGGTCTCTTGGTGAAGCATATCTGTATGGAGTTATCTTCAGTGCTTTTGTTTCATCCTCAAGCACCAGCAAGTTTGTGTTATTTTTGTCCTTGAATAATGGAAGGAAGCAAGCCAATATGGAATAGTAGAAAGAATCTTAAACCGAGAGGCAGAAGGAAGGCTTGAATCCTGCTTCTGCTGCTAACGAACCGGGTGACTTTGGGACAAATCACTTCATCTTTCTGAACCTGTTTCCTCATCAATAAAATCGGAATAGTTGTTAACACACCACATTCATGGGTTATTGTGAGAAAGGCAGTTTATAGACCTGTAACTGTGATAGAATATAAACTCCCTGAAGGCAAGAGCAGATTCCATTTTTGTCATTATAGCTCCAGAATCTAAGCAGATTGAGGCAGACAGAAGTGAAATGATTTGCTCAGGGTCACGCAGCTAGGAAGTATTTGATGCTGAATTGAATTCAGGTTTTCTGACTTCAGGTCCAGAACTCTATTTAATAAATGCTTATCGATTGATGTGTTATTGTTATTTTTCTTTCTTATATTAATATTCTTATCTTGGCATCCAGGTGGTTCTGGGTTCCCAAAATAGCCAATAAAGGACAAGCACTGGCAGATCCTACTAATCAACCAGCCAATCAGCAAATATTTACTAAGTGCCGACTATGTACCAGGCACTACGCTAACCTCTAGGGATAAAAGGACAAAAATGAAATGGTACCTGCCCTCGAGGAGCTTACGTTCTAACAGGGGAGATAAAATGTACATACATGAGTATGCATGAGATATAAACATCTCTCTATACCTGAATAGCAGGTAGACTTGGGAGGTAGGGCACTGGCAATGAGTATGTGTGGGAGGCCAGGATGGTGCAAAGGAAGACATACTTCAGGAAGATGGTGATGTTTGAACCAGGCTTTGAGGGAAAATAGAGATTTGATTCCAAGAGGTAGAAATGAGAAAGGAGAGCGTTCTAGGCCTGGGTGAAAGCCCAGAGACCTAAGATCAAAGGTCAAGCAAAGAATAGCAAGCAGGTCCTTAGAGTATGTGAAAGGAAGGAAAGGGTATAGGAAAAGATTGGAAAGATAGGAAGAGGCTACATATTGCAAACACCTTTAAGGGGCAAAAAAGAGGAGCTTATGTTTGATCCCAGAGGAAATGTGGAGAAATCACAGTTTACTGAGCTGAGGGGGAGGTGACTCAATTATACCTAAGCTTTAGAAAAATCAGTTTGGAGGCTGTGCGGGAAATAGATTGGAAGTGTTTTTAAAAACACATTTGAAAAACTTGAGGCTGGGAGCCCAATTAGGATGCTATTGCAACAATGCAAGAAAGGAGTGATGGGAGACTGAACTAAGACGGTGGCTTGTGAGTGGGGAGGAGATATATGTTTGTGTGTATACACATGTATGTGTATATACACACACACATATATAGCCATACACACATACATGAGATAACAAGATTTAGCAATCGATTGCATGTGTGAGGTAAGAATAAGGCATTGAGGCGGTTTGCTCACATGCAAAATGAGTGGAGTTGGCCTTTATGATCTTATAGTTCTAGGAATACATTTTCTCATATGCCATTTTTCAAGTTATTAAATCATTCATATCCTTTGACAGAGTAATCCCGCCAATGGGCCTGTACCATAAGGAGGTCAATGACAAAGAGAAAAGATTCATACATACCAAAATACTCCCAGCTGTACTACTTAGAATATCAAAAAGCTGAGGGAAGGGAATAAACATTTTTATAGCACATACTATGTAATAGGCCCTGTGCTAAGCACTTTTACAAATATTATCTCATTTGAGACCCCCTGAGACAAACCTGTGAGGTAAAAGCTGTTATGCTATACCCATTTTACAGTTGAGGAAATTGAGGAAGACAGAAGTTAAATGACTTGCTCGTGGTCACACAGCTAGTTTCTGAGGCAAGGTCTTCCTGACTCCAGACCTAGCCCCATGTCACTGTGCACAGCTGCCTCTGCAAGTAGCACACATACAATGATTGGAGAATGGATGAACACATTCTGATAGTAAATATAATGGAATATGATTGCACCAAAAGGAATAATAAAAATGAATATTCAGAGGAAACTTGGGCAGATTTATATGAACCTCATGCAGACTGAAGAAATCAGAACCAAAAGACAAAACATATAATGCCTAAATACGATGTGTTGTTGTTCAGTTGTGTCTGACTCCATTGAAGTTTTCTTGGCAAAGATACCGGAGTGGTTCGCCAGTTCCTTCTCCAGCTCATTTTATAGATGAGGAAACTGAGGCAAACAGCGTGCCCAGGATTACACAGCTAGTAAGTGTTTGAGGCTACAGTGGAACTCAGATCTTCCTGATTCCCAGCCCTGTGTTCTATCTACTGTGCCATCTAGGTGCCAAATACTATGTAAATGAAGTCAATTCTACAAAAGGTAGGTCAAGAACAATGGTCAATGTTGGTCCCAAGTTATTAAAGTCAAAACACACTGCCTTTAAGAAATAGTAAACTACCAAAAAATGAAAAGCAACTTGTACTGTCAATCACTGTCACTCTGTGAGACAGTATAACTTAATGATTTAGTGAGAAGGTATTACAAGGGAGTTATTTGCTGGGAAGTGACCAATGCTTCCAATTGTTTTACAAACAAAAACTCTGGACCCAGGGCTTGCCCATATATGGGTAGCTATAGATACCAAATCATCTATATTTCACTATTTCAGTGATTGATTGCAGGGCCCTTCTAGCTATAGATCTATGATAATCCTCTGACCTCAACGATGAGGGTCCTCTCTCCACCAGTATAAGCTGCAAGTTTTCTTCATCTTCTCATCCTGGGCAATCCTTACTCTCACATCCTCATAAATTCTCCAGAGAGGACCTACCCAGCACACTGGAGGCCATCCTTTGGGCCTTTTAATATTTCATGGATGCCAATGTAACACTCAGGCTGTCCATCTGTTAATCCTTTACTTTCTCCATAGGACCAGCCCACCTTTTTGTTATTTCTGGTCATACACATGCTTCATGATGTCTTTTATGCCACTTCTCCTATGTAAGTCGTAGTTGGTCACATGTTACAGTCTGGTGGCAGTCACCTTCCATCTGCCTCTCCACTGCCCTTCAGTTCATCATCCCACACTAATATAAATACAAGTAGAAGGGGCATGGAAGCAGGACACACATTTGTATCATGCCTGACGTGGAGCAAAAAGACCCACCGGGTCACCCCAACCTTCCAGAAACCCAAGAGATAGAATCAGTATTGCACGGTGGTTGAGTTTCTTTATTTATATTTTTACTACATTAGCTAATTAGCTTTTTTTCCCCAGGCCCCATTAATGTTCCCTCAAGTGTATCCCTTCCTGAGCTCTAATGACAGGCAGTTGCATGGTCCAGCATGCAAGGCAGTGAAAGATGCAGTTCACATTCAAGCAGCTAGACTCAGGGGGCTCTGGAGAGATTGGATTACTGGGTGTCAGATGAGGGTCATTATGGTTTGACCCTCTAGATAACTGAAAGTGGGGACAATAAATTCAACAATTTGCTCAGCCTATCAATGATTTTTCCCTGAATAAAACCATAGAGAGATGAAGCCCATAGCAGCAAAATCACTGCCCTTGACCAATTCTCACATAGCAACCAAAAACAGGAAAGAAAAGCATTTACCAGATCTAGTCCTGACCTTTAAGATCTCTGAAATCTAATTCCCAAGTACACAAGTATAAACTCTTTACCTTGACCTAAGCATGATGAGATAAGAGGAGACCCAAGGTAGAGTCAACAGTCTTTGGAAGAGGATGTGTGCCTCCATGCATAATCCTAAGACAGCAAAGCAGTTTGTAGACTCTGAGGTCCCCAATACATTACTGTGTGCTTTTATTCTGTGCTCCCAGACACACGCACACACACACACACAAAGTATGATTTCCAGCACTTAGTCTTACTTGAAAATAATAGCTAGAATTTATATAGCACTTTAAGGTTTACAAAACACTTTACATAGGTTCTCTCATTTAATCCTTTCAACGGCCCTGGAAGGTAGGTGCTGTCATTATTACCTTTTTATAAGAAGAGAAAATTGAGGCATAGAGAGGTTGTGACTCGCCCTTTCCAGAAGCAAGGCTAATGTTGTTTTGATTTGATTATTCTTCCCACGGCAAAATATAAAAAATGGCCAGTGAGGGTGGGAGGGGGAGTTAGAGGGAAGGAAAGGTATATTTAGGGGGTGTCCTGGAGCCAGTTCAAACTAGTTTTCAAGACGACTGGTAAATCTTCAATGTGAGCATTTATATCTCAGAAATCAGCAGAAATCCGGGTTTGATTTATTTTTTGTTGATTGTCTAGACAGGAAGAAATGGGGGAAATGTTACTAATGCAGATTAAACTTAAAAGGGTGGAATTGTTAGAGGTTTTTGGAGAGCCAGTTGTTAAATATTTAACAGCACACCCCTGGTAGGAAGGCTCTGAGGACCAAAGGTCCAAAGTTAGAAGAAGCCTTAGAGATAATTTAATCCAAACCCTTCATTTTATAGATGAGAAAACTGAGGCTCAAAGAAGCCATTTTCCCATGGTCATACAAGAAGTTAAACCATTCTTTAATGAATTAAGGGATCAAAGGTAAAACATCCTTTACTGATAACATCAGAGCCAGACCTGGGCCTGCTGTCCCAAAGAGGTAGGACCTATAAGAGTCAGGCCCTTAGAAATCAGTGCACAGAATAAAGGAAGACGAAGAGGTGGGATCCAAAATGTTTCTACCTTGAAGTAAAAAAAGGGTTGGTATGTGAAGAGAGGCCTCATGTGTGGCAAGGCCATCCCCCTACACATAACACTGGGGTATCATTGCGCGGCTAGAAGGGGGGCAGAATAGACATCTCTTCTCCCCTTACCCTTCTCCAAAAGATATTTTAATTCCTGCTAGGAGAGGAAGGAAGAAGCTGGAGTTGGAGGACATTGCTCTATTCAGAGAGAAGCAGGTACCAGGCTAGACTTATATCGATTTGCTCCTTAAATATAACTAGGCTAAGGCAGGAGTGGGGAGCCTGGTGAGGGATATGATCAGGTTCAAGCTAACTTCTGATCATTGGGCCATTATTGGACGGAAGCAGGATCCAAGATCTTAATTTAAGGCTTGACCCCTTTCTGACCAGATATCAGTTCTACAATGAAGACACATAAAGAATAGCAAAGAAACCCATTTATCCAAATTGTAGCAAAACAGAATTCAGGGGAAGGAAAATAGGGAAATATAAATCAGATAATGCAGAGTGAAAGGCTCTCCCATTGGGAGTTAGATAAATCAGTTCAACCAGGAAAGAGTCTTGGCCAGACTTACAGTTACTAAACTTCTGAGGTCACACTTGAACTCAGAACTTCCTGAATCTAAATCCAATGCTCTATCCATTGTGGTACCCAGCCATACAAACATGTGCACACTGCACCCATTGTCTGCCACTTCTCCACAAAGGGGAAGGAACAAATCAGTAGTTTGCTCAAGACATTTAACCACTACATTAAGCAGATTTCTGATTTCTTTCAATATTGTTTGCCTTACCATTTTATTTTTGTTCAGTTGTTTGGGGTCATATCCAACCCTTCATGACCTCATTTGGGATTTTTTTTGGCAAAGATATTGAAGTGCTTTGCCATTTCTTTCTCTAGCTCATTTTACAGATGAGGAAACTGAGACAAGCAGGGTAAAACTGACTTGCCAGGGTCACACAGCTAGTAAGTGAGCTCAGATTTGAACTCAGAAAGATGAGTCTTCCTGACTCCAGTTCCCATACTCTATGCACTATGGTGCCACCTATCTGCCCTAAAGAAAGCATCTTGGTAAGCCAAATCATAAGCTCCCTTATACTTATGTGAGCTGTGTCTGGCTCTAACACTTACTAGGTCATGCAAATCACTTGACCATTCTGAGCTTCGATTTCCTCAACTAAAAAATCTCTCTAGTCACTTCATTTTATAGAAGGGGTAACTGAGGCCCATAAAGGTGAAGTGATTTGACAATGGTCCCATAGGTATTAAGCAGATTCCAAATCCAGGACTCTTTCCTCTCTATCATCTTCTAATCATTTGGTAGACTCTCCAAAAAGTCACATTGTACTTTCGTAACCATAGGCCCAGATGGGGAAATCAAAACTTATTTCCTGGCTAGGTCAAGTCAGACTGGGCATTTGATGCAGTCCATGGCTAGGGGTTCCCAACTCCTGTTTTACATCCTAAAAAAAAATTATGTGGTTCTTTCTGGTAACAAGCAATGTCTCTATTTATCGATGTACATTTTCAGTCTTTTTGGTTAGGGGAAAATGTACCCTAAGGCTCCTTGCTTCTATTCCATCTCCTAGCACTTTTATATAAGGATTTATGATTACTCCATTCCTCTGCAAAGGCAGCTGATGGCACAGTGGACAGAGCTGTGGACCTGGAGTCAGGAAGAGTTCAGATCTAGCTGTATGACCCTGGGTAAGTCACTTAACCTCTGCCTGTTGCAGTTCTCTCAACTGTAAAATGGGGATCATAACAGCACCTACCTCTCAAGGTTGTTTTGAGGATCTAATGAGGTAGTAATTATAAAGTGTTTAGCACAATGCCTGGTACACAGTGGGCTCTTAATAAATGTTTGTTTCCTTCCTTCCTTCCCCTGATGCCTTTTCTCTATTCATCAGATCTTCTTAGAAATAAGTAACTCTAAAATCAGTAGCTGCTGCCAGCAGCCTGAGATCCACAAGAATGTCCAGGGTATTTTAGTAAGTCCCCGATTAAAAATGTAATAGTATTGATATTGTATTAGTTAATCGCTTTCATTTTTTCAATTTCAAACCACCACATTCTTTGTTACTTGACAGAGGAAGTACATTCAATCCAGTTGAACGTCTAAAAGCACAGAAATATAAGAGCATTAAACTTTCATCTCAGATGTTGCAGCTATAATGATGAGAAATGTCCCCTCTGTCAGGGATCTGTGAGGCCTGGAGGAGACTGGCTGGTTGTGTTTGGTTTGGGCTGTGACTAGGGTTTGGGTAAGCATGGTATGTGCTTATGTGTGTATTTTTGTGTTCACTCATGTGTGTGGGTGTGTGTGTGTGTTCTGTTCTTTAAGGGAAGTAGATGAAGGGTCTACAGGACCAGCTGCCCAGTATTTGGTTACATGACTTTGTGATCATCACTTGGCCCATGAGCTCTACACATGGCATAGCTGGGGAAGGCAGGAGTAGGTGGGTGAGCCCCAGAGGGCAGGAAAAGCACTTGAGTCCAATTTCTCATTCTAAGGTTTCCTCATCAAACACGATTTGACAGGACAAATGCGAAGGGCTTCATTAGGAGCCTTCAAAGTACCTCTGAGGTCTGACTGGCATGGCTCATCCTGCTGGCCCCCTTCTTCCATATTTTTAAATATTTTTTATTATTATTAGCACAGAACATTTTTATTATTTTATTATTATTAGCACAGAACATCAGAGCTGAAAGCCACTTTAGAAATCGACTAGTTTAACTCCTTTTCCCCTAGTGAGGAAGCTGAGGTGTAGGAAGGTCTAAGTAAAGCAACTGGCCCAAAGACCCTAGTCTGTGATAGAAGTGGGATGAAAAATCAGGTGTTCTAGCCACAAACCAGTGAGTTTAGACAGCAGAAGTTCTTGTGGACGTGTGCACTGGACCTGGAGTCAGGAAGACCTGAGTTCAAATCCTACCTCAGACACTTATGACACTGGGCAAATCAGTTAATTGCTATCTGCCTCAGTTTCCCTATCTGTAAAATGGGAATAATAATAGCTCCTACTTTCCAGAATTGTTGTGACAATCGACATAATAATGGTAAAGTGCTTGGCCCATAGTAAGCACCATGAAAGTATTAGTTACAATAAATGATGTCGATGCAACAAAATTTATTCATTGCCTACTGTGTACAAGACATTGCACTATATCACTTTGCTTATATGACTCCCTCCCCATTGACTATAAGTGGGCTATACTTGAAGATTAGAATTAATGTTCAGATAGTTAAAACTCAGTAGCAGGGCTGCTAAAACCAAGTGCAGGTCTTAACCTTAAAAGAAATTCTTAGTGAATAAATAGAGCATTGCTCCTGGAGTCAGGAGGACCTGAGTTCAAATCAACCCTCAAACACTTGAAATTTCTAGCTATGTGACCTTGGGCAAGTCACTTAACCCCAATTGCTTTGCTTTACTCCCTCGAAAAAAAAATAAATTCTTCACCTTCCCCCTCGCAACCCCACTTCCCCTAAATAGACATGCCCCCAGGAGTTGAGGAGCAGTAGACTTAGAGGGAAGTTTCTAGAGGTGAGGGATGAAAGAGCAGCACAGACCAAAAAGAAACCTTTCCCATCGTTAGAGCTCCAACTCCAGGTCTAGCTCATCCAAGACCCTGAGAAAGTCACTTCTGCCCTTATCTTAAATGAGATAATATTTGTAAAGCCTTTAGCACTTCGCCTGGCAGTAGGAAGCCTTTAAGACATGTTTATTCCCTTATCTTCCCTTTCTCCCCCTCAGTTGGTTTATCTGTAAAACGAGGAGGTTAGACCTTAAATGACTTCTGAGATCCTTTCCATTTCTAAATCCTATGGGTCTATGGGTTATTTTCAAGCCACACTAATCTAGGGGGGGGTCTCTTCTTTCCTGAATTTCCTTTCAAAATCTGCCTTCTCTACCATTTATTCTGACATATAATCTTGCCACTTTGTTTCGGGTATGTGGCATCCCAATGAGATGATGAGCTCCCAGAGTATAGGAATGGTGCCTGTTATCTCTTTCTGTGTATCCTGCATGGTGCCAATTATATTATTGGGAACCAGGTAGACAAACAGCAGATTCTAAACTTATAAGGGACCAAAAATAAGGTCTAGGATGCCTCTTTACCCAGGACAGTGGCCTCATTAATCCAATCTCTCCCTTACCAATCCAACTTCTACACAACTGCCAAAAATTACCTTGTTAAGGCACAGATCTGAGCATGTAGATGTGCCAACCCCCCCACTCTCTCACCTCTCTCGTCCCCCTACTCCTCCACCCCCAAAAGACCTTAAGGGCTCTCCTCTGCCTTTAGGAGATCAAATTTGGAATCAAATTCAAACTCCTCAACCTGGTATATAAGCCCCCTACAACCAGGCTGCCACCTAACCTTTCCAGGGCCTAGCGTAGGGTCTTGTACATAATAGGTACTTAAATGTTTGTTCACTTGCACTGATAGACATCCACATAGCTAGATGGACAGCTGTGTAGATAGAAAATAGAGAGAAAAAACAGAGGAAGATGTAATTTGATCCCAAGATCCCATAGCAGCCTCGGATAATTTAATTCACACTATAGTATTCAATCAGTCAGGCAATCACCAAACATTTAATTAAGTGCCTTCTATGTGCCAAGTACTGCCCTAAGCACTAGGGACACAAATATAAAAAAAGAATAGTAGAGCCTGCCATTGAGGATCTTACAATCTAATGGGGGAAAGTAACACACAAAAGAAAGCTGAAAAGGGTGGAGAGAGAGGGCATCTGGTGGGCTCATGATGGAGAAATGAAAAGAAATGCAACCAGGTGGGAAATGAAGTGGATGCTGTTATTTTTCCTGTTGAGTCACGTCCCACTCTTTGTGACCCCTTGTGGAGTTTTCTTGGCCAAGATACTGGAGTGCTTTGCCATTTCCTCCTCCAGCTCAGTTTATAGATCAGAAAACTAAACTGAGGGTTAAGTGATTTGCCCAGGGTCACACAGCTAGTGTCTCAGGCTAGATGTGAACTCAGAAAGATGAGTCTTCCTGACTCCAGGTCTGGTGCTGTGTGCACTATGGTGCCACCTAGCTGCTCCTAGATTCTATCATAGCCAGCTGCTGAAGGGAAAATACACTGAAGTGTATGAGATTTTACAAATAAAGAGTCAAAAAAAGAAGACTATCTCATCTCCCACCTGACTGCCCTAATTCTGGGCCTCTGACTTCTTTCCCATGTCCTCTCCACCATGGCCCCCAGTCCGGCCTTTTCACCTTTTGTGCCTATGTGTGTTGTTTCACCCATTAAATTGTGAGCTCCTTGAGGACAAGAAATCTTTCTTTCTTTCTTTCTTTCTTTCTTTCTTTCTTTCTTTCTTTCT
>NW_027186372.1:6298672-6300735 GCF_028583685.1 Petaurus breviceps papuanus
TCTTTCTTTCTTTCTTTCTTTCTTTCTTTCTTTCTTTCTTTCTTTCTATTTTTATCTTCAGTGCCTGGCACATAGTAGATACTTAATAAATGTTAATGAGTATTAAGGAGGTCTTTTTAAGTTAATAAAATTGTTTCTTCAACTAAAATTCTGGTTTTATGTAGTATTAAATCCTGGTGAGGAGGGATAGGTGGTGGGTGGACTACAGTACAGAAATTTGCACCATTATCATCCCTCCCTTAGCACCATTAAGACTAGCAATTAATAAATTGATACTTCTTGTGTGTCCCTTTCTAAATCCAATCAACCTATTCTCAGCAAGTTCTTAATGACATTTAACATTGACTCAATCATTCTAATTTCAAGCTTATCCTGACTATGTCAACATTAGCCAAATCTAGGATTTTGGTCTTAAAATTGTTGTGATGTGATTATTCATAACAATGCAAGGAAAACCCAGATATTTCATATATGAATACCTTAAAGTTAAATTATTTAGTTATTTTTATCTGTATCATTACTCAGACTACTTATTTCTGTAGTATTAGGTCAGGTTGGAATATGTCATAGATCTATAACATATGCTATATGTAACACACACGGCATGATAAAAATGACAAATGTATGGAAGTATATGTTTTTTCCTGTGGTCTTAATCTCTTGAAAGTCTGGAAATGTTGGCCAATTTTGCATATTCTCCCAGGGAGGATTATGAGCTAGGAGAACACTTCTTCTGTTTCTCAACTCCTCAATAATTTACCACCTGTGTTGCCAAGCTGTTCAGTCTGTGAATCTATAGAAATGAAATTGAATTCTCCAGAATTATTTTGCTGCTATGACAATGGCTTTAACAGAGCCAGCGGACAGTTGGTTCAGTCCAATTCAGGCCCACTATCTTATCAAGACCGTGTTGAGCTAACAGGGTCATTTCCCAACCACTTCCCTTGAGTATTTTCTCAAGAAATTCCTGTGTTTTCTGCTTTAAAACCTTCCTACTTAAATATGTTTTAAAATGTTAAAAGGGGGGAAAAACAACCGAAAAACCTCAAATCCCATTTATGAAGCAGTCATAGAATGAGATGGGAAATGCAAAGGGAGTTAATATGAAATCTTAAGCAATTTGATGCAAAGCAACTCTTACCTCAGTTTGAACATGAAATGACAGGTAGAGGAAGGGAGTTGACTGAGCTAGCAAAATCCATTGTTAAGGAAACTCTTGATTTAAAAAATCAAGACATGGGTCATGTCAATTTTTTGTTCTTGCAGGTGAAATAAACCTGCATGGGGTAGAGAAAGACGAAAGAAGCATGAAAAGAAGGCACATACATGCGAGGCTGGCTTAAGAAAGAAGGCCTTTCTCTGGAATTAGTAGCATTTTGTAATAGAAAAGATTTGATTAGAGTCAGCAGTGAAACAACCAATGCTGTCCTCTGAAGAAGGCTACCAACAGCCAGCCCCTGGTAACTGTGGGTAAGGCAACATCCAGAATGCTACAGGCGAAAGAAAGATAGTTACAAGCACTTGCAGAATCAGAATAAAGAAATCAAGATCAGGTATTCATAATGTTGACTCAGAAAAATACTTGATCGATACCTGGGTTCTTTTGCTTATATTTTGCTCTATATTGTAAAGATGATTAGGGAAAAGAACCTATATGTTCAAAATATTTGTAGCAGCTTCCTTCATAGTGACAAAGAACTGGACATGTCGGGGATCCCCATCAAATGGGGAATAGTTGAACAAGATGTAGTATATGATTGTGATAGGATACTATTGTTCTATAAGTAATGATGAGTTCAATGATCTTAGAAAACATGAGTAGACTTGCACGAAATAATGAAGAATGAAATGAGCAGAACCAAGAGAATGTTGTAACCAGTAACAGCAATATTGGTGGGAGATTTTTTAGGTAAAATGTTGCTTCTCTTTTTTAATTATGTTTTTTCTTTAAATGAATTTATGTAATTTTAGTTTTTGACATTCACCTCCATGAGCTTTTGAGTTTTAAATTTTCTATCTCCCTCTCTCCCTCCCCTCTGCCCTCCCCAAGATGGCATGCAACC
>NW_027186372.1:6300745-6326225 GCF_028583685.1 Petaurus breviceps papuanus
AAAGAACATGTGAAGGAAGAAGTTATCTGCATCCAGAGAAAGAACTGATAAATAAAATATATCTAGAATGATTTTACATCTATGTGTGTGTATATTTGTATCTAATGATAGCCATCTCTAGGGTGAGGGGAGGGGGGAAAGGAAAAAAAGTAAAAAGAAATTTACATGATAACTGTATTATACATTTTAATGGAATAGTAGCTTTACAGTTCCATGTGCAATAATCTTCTTATTATACTATGTTATGGAAATATTTGTTTCATTCCATAAATTTAAAATAAAATAAACATTTTTTAAAAAGAAAATGCATGCAAATATTCATAATTAGTTAAATATTTATATACCACTTGTTTTACAGGGAGAAAGTATAATTGACCAGATTATGTGCTAACTTGTGCTCTTACAATTATTTATACCTTGGAAAAATCTAACTGGTCACCCACAAGGCCATAACCTAAGAAATGATTGTCGACATTGAAGACCTGAAAATTATGCTAGATGAGAACTGCTTGAAGGAACTGGGCATGTATGTCCTGAAGAAGAGAGGACTTTAGGGGCAGGTGATAACTATCTTCAAATATTTGAGGAATTGTCATGTGGAAGAGGGATTAAATTTGTGATATTTGGTCCTAGAGTACAGAAGAAGGAGCAGTGGATAGCAGAAGATTTTGGCCTAATATGAGGAAAATTCCTAACAATTAGAGCTATTCAAAATGTAATGGGAAGTCTAAGGAGTTGAGTTCTTTTTAACTAGAGGTCATTAAAGGGGGGCCAGATAACTAACCTGTTAGGAATATTTTAGAAAAGATTTCAATATATTCAATAAACATTTATTAAACACCTAACATGTTCTAAGAATTGAGGTAGGCACTAAAGATACAGACAAAAACAAAATAGTGCCCTCCTCAAGAAACTTATTCTTTTTCTAGGAGGACAATATCTACAGAGAGGAATAAATGAAGAATATATACCAAGTGATCTTAGGGAATAGCACTAACATTTGGTTTGGGAGAAGGGAAAAGGGTCAGGAAAAGTCTTATGTAGAAGTGATTGCTTGAACCAGTTCTTGAAGGGAGCCAGGGATTCCAAGAGGCAAAGGTGAGGAAGATCATTCCAGGACATTTTATGCAATGACACAGTGGCAAGAGAAGGGATAATGTCATGTACAGGAAACAGTAAGAAGGCCAGTTTGACTTGAACTAGAAGACCTCTGAAGTCCCCTTACAGTTGTGAGATGCAGTGATTCACCTTGTGGCTGACACTCAAAACTCTAGGCATGGTGCCTGGGGAGAAATAAACTGCATCTGAATTGCTAGCCATGCAACCCCACATCAATAAAGTAATGGCAAATGTCACACATCTCTAAGCCATAAAAGCAGCCACCCACCCCAGTGACCAATTAGATGTAGAATGGTTTGTCTGAAAAAAAGAAAACACAGCTATTTCAACAGTCACATTAGGAAAGAGTTTACCACCTGAATGCTTCTACTAAGTAAGTTGGACTAAGAACCATGTCTTTTTTTCCTCTTCATTTAACCTAACACAGGGCTGGCTGATAAACAAAGGGATGAACTGTTGAGGTTTCTTTCAGGTTTCATTGTGTTTATTTTGTTATTCAGCTAGGTCAGAAGCATGTGAAGGGCACAGTCCTTACAACCTTCTCCTTCTGTCTTTCTTCATAGCACCTAGGACAGAGCCCTTTGCAAAGTATTTGATAAATCAATGAATTCTGAACTAATTATAGGGTTCACCATAGGGTAAAAGCCAAGAAGTGTGTGTGTGTGTGTGTGTGTGTGTGTGTGTGTGTGTGTGTGTGTGTGTAAAACGCTCTGGTTTTCAGTCACATGAGCAGTAAGATGGTAGACAAGACATTTTCTCCAACCTACATGACCCCTTAAACCTCTCTAAAACAGAAATTATGCACCAAAGATAAAGGAACTTCATCTGTCCTCATTGTCCAGTCTACCCAGAATCCAAAATAATGTAACCCCTTCTCCCCTCCCCTGAAAAAAAAATAAAATAACAACAAAAATACCCCTCCAGGAACTGACACTCACTGACCCTGAGTTCACTCAGCACCCCTCCCTCAATTCCCACACTACAAGCAGTGAAGTCCCACTAACAAACACAACAGAGGCTTAAATCGACCCCCTACCCCTGCACCTTAGTTCTGCCCCCACCTCTTTCTAGTGCTGTGGAGACCTGGCTGTGGAAGGCTGCTCAGGTCTTGATAGCTAGGTTGACCATAGACATTCAGAAGCAAAAGCTTGCTGGGGACTACAACCAAGTAACAACAGTGCTGCAAAGTTCTGAACTGGCAGTGCCAGTCCAGAGGACTAGAAAACAGAGGCAATGAGATAGGTCACCAAGACAGGACACCGTATGTATGGGAGACACTACACTAAACCTGAGGAAAAGTGTACAACATTCAGTGGGGGCAAGATCTGCCCACCCAGGGGCGCCCAGGTAGCACAGAGATTAAGAGCACCAGCCCCAGAGTCGGGATGACCTGGGATCGAATCCAGGCTCAGACACTTAGCACCCACCCAGAAACACCTGGCCGTGTAACCTTGAGCAAGTTACTTAACCCCAATTGCTTAGGGGTGGCCAGGTGGCGCAGTGAGTAAGAGCATCGGCCCCAGAGTGGAGATGACCTGGGATCGAATCTGGGCTCAGATACTTAGCACTATGCCCAGAAATAACTAGCTTTGTAACCTTGAGCAAGTTACTTAACCCCAATTGCTTTAAAAAAAAAAAAAGATCTGCCCACCCAAAAGTCACATGGGGCAAAGACCTAGGCTAGTGAACTGTGAATCACCCAGTATGAGAGGAAGCTGAGTTTATACTCCAAGTAAGTCACTGATAAGAAAAAAGTCTCCATTTACTCCAAAATACTTATAGTATCACTTTTTGTGATAGTTAAGAATTGAAAACAAAATAAATGTCCCTCATCTGGGGAATAGCTAAACAAATTGCAGTATATGAATGTAATGGAACATTACAGTACTATTAGAAATGATGTATGTAATGAGTGGATAGAAGCATAGAAAGATCTATATGAATTGGTGCAGAGTAAAGTAAGCAGGGCCAAGAAAACAATATACCCACAGTAACTATAAATTAAATGGAAAATTCAACACACCAAAAAATCAAAAGTAAATATGACATATTTATAAAGATCAAATGGGACTCAAAGGAAGAGACATGAGAGGACACCCAATCTACCCCTCTATGAAAGCAAGAGGTTCACAGTATTATGCATTGTACGTATTTTTGGACTTTTTCAGTGTGTTGATCAGGACTTTCTTTCTTCTCCAAAAAATATTATTTATTGTATAAGATCAGACCTCTGGAAGGAGGAGAGGAAGGAATACATGGGATACTATGATAATGGAAGAAACAGAAAACATCAATAAAAACTTATTTTAAAAAAAATTTTAAAGGTAAAACACAGTATTAAAATGAGCTGTGTTTCTTGCCCCTTCTTCCTCTCAATCAGGAACAGGTACTTTGGGTGGGACATGATGCCTGGAATGTTCTTGCTATGGTTGTTTAAGCATTACTGGGAAACAACACATTTCTTTTTCCTGGGGAGTGAATTCACTCAGCTTTGAAAGTCCACCCTGAGTGAACTGTCCTGAATGAAAAGTGAGTCAGCATCAATTTATATAACCCACTATATCTAGCTGGTCCCAAGCTGTGCTTCACACCTATCTGCCCATCCAACCTGGACATCTTCCCTCTCACCAAGAATGTATCCCTTCCATTCCCCTCCTCCACATCCCCCTTCCCACAAAGAACCACTTTATGACCTTTGCTTTGGGAACAGTAATCAAATTAAATCAACGCTAGTATTGCTTCTGAAAAGGGCATAACAATTAGTTTTCCCATGATTCTATGCCCCATCCCTGACTCCTTTCCCTAGTTTCAACTCCCTTATGCATGCCTCCCAATTAGAATGTAAGCTTCTTGAGGAAAGAGATTGTCTCGTTTTTTTGTATTTTTATGCCCAGAGCTTAATGTAGTGCTTAGCACATAGTAAGTGCTTAAATACTCATTCATTCACTCATGCTGTGGACGACAGGTCCAAGGTCCAGGTCCAAGATTTCAAACTGTCCTGACAGACAATGGAAAAAACAATAATATGCTTTTAAAAAAAACACACAAAAACTATCCTATGTTTGAGTTCAAATGGTCTCATTATTTCAAGCCATTATGAAGTAAGATCCTAAATTTTTATTGAAACCATCAGCTATACCAATACCGATGGAGAGACACAGCTAACCAATGGTCACAGTTGTGGTGTTTCTCCTTTGTTTTCAAAGAGGACCATGGCATCAGGGAGATGATGACATGACTTGGATTTGAGTGAGGGAGGGCTTACCAGCCTCACTTTCTCCTCCAGAGCCATCTGGCTCCAGTGACCATATATTCATCAGGATGACTGGAGATTACCCAGGATGCAATGGGAGACCCTGGCCCTTTTAGGCTAAGACCTTTTTAGGCACTCTCTCAGAGTGAGGTAAGGCCCATCCAGTGAATAGGCCTCTTTAAGAAGGGAGTCAAGGGATGGCCCCTTTAATTAGGAAAAGAAAAAGAAAAAATCAATCTGGGAGGGGAAGACCCTCAGGGTTGCTGTTCCAAGGAGAATCAGTTACCATTGACATTCAGTCTAAGCCAGGAGGGCCCAAAACACAGCTATTAAGTGGAGCTTGGGTAGGGACCTATTGTAGTCAAATCTATGAGCTTCCGAGTGAACTGGGCTTAAGGTTTTAAGCTAAACAGCTTATTAATGAACTGTAGGTTTGATGGGAATCAACAATGTTATATGATAGCCTGGTACATAATAGGTGTTTAATAAATGTTTATGGATTGACAAGAATTAATGCAACTGTAGGCTACATGATGTGAGTATGATTTCTTGAACATGAGAAGTGATAGTTCCTTTAGAGTCTGCCCCAAATAGACTGCATCTGAAGCATTGTTTTCAGGTCTGGGTATCACATTTCAGGAGGGACATTGAGAAAACAAGAGCATGTCTAAAGTATGAAGAGGGGAGTAGAAATAATGACATATGAGGACCAGTTAAAGAAGCTAGGTGGTGTTTTATCTGAAGACCAAGACACTTAAGGAGGTTGTGATATTTATCATTAAATATTTGGAGAGTCATTTTGTGGAAGAGGAATTAAACTTGTTTGCTTGTTTCCCAGAGGGCAGAATTAGTAGTAACAGGCAAAAATTATATTGTGGCAAATTTTGACTTGATATGAATTAAAACTTTCGAACAGTTAGAGCTAGACAAAAGTGCTAGAAGTTGCCTGAGGAAGGAGCGAATTCCTCAGGATTGGAGGTTTTCCAGAAAAGGGCAGATGCCCCTTGTCAGGAATGTTGTAGAAGGATTCCTGTTTTGGTACGGGTTGGACTCCATCCTTTCTGAGATCTCTTCCAACTCACTGATTCTATGATTCAGTGTAATTCTATTTTAAAAACTAATCCTGAGAAAAAAGTCGACCCCAAAGAACACTGCTTGGGATCAGGACAAGAAAGACACATAGTGTGCTAATGAGAGTCTGGCATTGTCTTCTGGGTTCTGGCTGCCAAATTCTCTTTCTATGATGATTCTTGCCCATTCAGGGCACAGCAGAGCTGGTGAGGAGTCTCTATGGAGTGTGATCATCACCCAACTAGCCAGGAAAATTCTCACAGAAATTCCATTGAAAAAGCCTGGTTAGTGAATCCAAATTTGATCCCCTTGATTCGATTTATTGTTGGATGAAAGAACCCCAAACAGTGAAAAATATGATCCTCAAGGCTCAGGCAATATTGTGCTATAGAAAATGCACTGGACCTGGAGCCAGCAGACCTGGGTTCAAGTTTCACTCCCAGCTCTTAAGAGCTGTGTGACCCAGAAGTAACAATTCTCCTCTCTCAGCCTGTTTCCTCATATGTAAAAGAATGGTGATACTCACTATACATACCTCATAGGCATATTATGAGGAAAGCCTTTGGAGAATTGTAAAGATCTGTTCAGAAGTGATCTATTTGAGAGGTTTTCCTTTTCATCTCCTCCCCTTTCAAGTAGGAGCAGGGGCTTCAGGTAAGTAATGATGCTCAGAATGTCCTTGCTGTGACTGTACCAATATCACTAAGAAGCATCCCTCCTAATTCAGTAGATGACAGAACAAAGCTTCAAAACCACTTGGACAGGCTGAAACCAACAACATGATATTTAGCAATAACAAATGTACAATCCTACATTTTGGCCAAAATATCCTCACAAGCTATTTCAAAATAAAGTCTTATATCTGAGTAAAAAAAATCAACTATATAAGTACAGAATGAATGACGTGTGGCTAGATAATGATTTCAGTAAAACAGAGATTGGGGAGTCTTAGTGAATGGCATGCTCTTTTGATTCGTGATATTAGCCCAAAAAAAGCTAATACGATAGTGAACAGAAATACAATGTAAAGAAGGAGGGAAGAGTAGCAGTCTTCCTGTCCTCTACCATGGCCAGACCCCATCTGGAGTAATTTAATCAATTCTAGGTGTCACATTTCAGGAGGGACATTGACAAACTGGAGTTCTCCCTGAGGACGACCAGAATAGTAAAGAGTCAGGAAACCATGCCCTAGAAGGAATATTTGAAAGAAATACGGCTGTTTGGCTTGAAGAAAAGACAAAAGGGAAAAACATGATTGATTTATGTCTTCAGCTACTTGAAGGGGTATCAAGCAGAAGAAGAAATAACCTGAACATGGGCTGCTGCAGATATAGTCATGTGCAAGGCCAGGCCTAGGAAAAGCCATGAGACAAAAATCACCAGTCTTTACAATCCTCCAAACCCCTCCAAATGTCACCTATGAGTCTCTTTCCTTCCGAACCTAGGTCTCTGCTGGCTGTGAGCTAATCCTCACAAAGATATGAGCTCGGAATAGCTATGTGTAACACCTGCCTCGTCTGGGTATTTAAAGGAAAACCTTCAAAAATAATAATAGCTCACATCTATTGTACTTGACAAAAGTACTTCCCTAACAATCCCCTGGTGGAGTGGGTAGTAAAAGTATTATTATCCCCATTTTATAGATGAAAAATTGAAGCTCAGAAAGGTTAAAAGACATGAATGCAGGATTCGGACTCCAAGTCTAGCTGTTTTTTCATGCTTTCCTTTAACACGCTGCTTCTATTCAAGACCAAAGGAATGGATCTCCACAGAGTGGAATTTCAGGCACTGTCACAAACAATTAGAAAGGCCATTTTTTTTAGCAGGGAACCTCTCCAATACTCCTCATGTCACACCCCTAGATGGGCGTCTTCCTGTTTTCCAGTATGGTCCTCCTCTTATGACTATGAGAGCAGATCATGTTCTCTTTCTTTAGGAGATTTATGAAGAATGATGATGATGAACCTCTTCTCTGAGCAGGGACAAGAGCTAAAAATACAAGAACCAGGCGGAATATTTCACTCTGTTTTAAGTTTTCCACTCCAGTATACAAAATTCTATGAAAGAATAGTTCAAAGATCTATTGAGGAGATAAAAGTGCCATATGGCATATAGGATCACAGGATTCAGAACTGGGAGCTTAGAGATCATGGAGGCCAACTGACTGCATCCTACACCAGAAAGAATGCTGGATTTGGATTTAGGAAAGGCCTGGCTCTAGTACCCACTGCATGTGTGTTCTTAGGCACATCACTAGTTGTCTTTGGGTCTCAGTTTCCTCCTTGGTAAATTAGGTAAGATAGACTAGATGATCTCTAATGTCCCTTTCAACTCTAACTCTATGATTCCCCCTCACATTACAACATAGGAAACTGAGGTTCAAAGAGGTACTTCCAATGGTGGGGAATGAATGAATGAATGTAATATTTATTCAGTGTTCACTATGTGCCAAGTACTGTGTGTTGGGGTTACAAATACAAAAACAAAATGAGAAAGTTCCTTACCCCAAAGAACCGATATTCTAATGGGATAGCTAGAATTGGAAAGAGAGGGGGAGGTCTGGAGTTTGGAGATGATCAGGAAGTGCTGTCGTGACCTGGTTCCCACTAAGATAGGGTGAAAGCTCACCTGTCAGAGCCCAGGATCCCAGAGTTCTAATGGGAGCATAAAGAAGGCTAGCATGGCTGAAATATGCTCACCCAGTACCCATTCCTTGCTACTGAAACAGAAAGGAATAAGGCTGGGATATGAAGCCAGATTCTCTGACTCCAAACTCTTTCCCTAGAGTATTTTTTTTTTGAGATCTGAATGTGCTAATCAAACTGAGTGGGATAGTGGGTGATGGGAGAAGTTAAAAAAGAAAAAAAAAACAGATCCTACCTCCTAGGCTAACCAAATGTGACAAGGCTTTGTCTGTATGCTATGCTGCAGGGGAAATGCTTTGAGTCCAATATATCTGGATCCAAACAAGCCATGCTTTAATGAGGTTCTGCTATGCTTTTTTTTAAGTAAAAGAAATGGCAATTCTGCATGTTCTGAAATGTTCCTGATACCACTAATGATTAGAGTCACCCAAGAATATTACAAAACTAGGCTGGAAATTGTAGCTGTAGGGAAGGAATCAAATTTCTTGTTTCAGAACTCAGGGCAGACATTCAAAACGGGCACTTGGGAGGTAGTCTTCAGCCTTACTGAATGCAACCCAGAGGAAAGAGGGTTGTCTCAAATGAAGGCGGTTATCACCTCTTTGGACCCAATGCCTTCTGTCCTGTGATGGGTCCGCATCTGCAATCATGTATTATTTAGTCTGGAGTGCCACATTTTAAGAAGGATACTGACAGTTGGGGTATGTCCATTGGAGGGCAATCAGAATAGTGAGAGGACTGGAAATCAGAACTTGCTTGTCACGTCGAGATGAAGGAACTAGGATTGTTTAGCCTAAAGAAAAGATTTAGGAGCGATCTGATCATACTCTTCAAGTATATGAAGGGAAATATATATGGGCAACATTAGTTAGACTTGAGCCCTGAGGATAGAACAAGAAGTCATTTAATTTAATAGACCTTTATTAAGTACCTACTGCATTCAAAGTCATGTGATGGGTGCTGGGGATACAGAGCCAGGTCCCTACCTGCACCTCACAACAACTAAACAATTCCCGTTCTCAAGGAGGTTATACTCTACTGTGATGGACAGAAACTTCCCAGAGACATATTTCAATTTGGAATAAGAAAAATTCCTAATTAGAGCTGTCTGGAGCCAAATGGTTTTCCTCAAGAGGGTGAGAGTTTCCCTATTACTGGAGATTCTCACGTGGAGGCTGGATCCACTTTTCTTGAATGTGGGGATTCCTGCTCTGGTACCAGTTGGTGTGGCTGCCCTCTGAGGGTCCTTCCAGTTCTAACATTTGAGGATGCTTTGGTGCTTACCTAAGAGGGGCTGCTCCACTTTGCAATGGGTACCAAAATGCACGTGATGTACCTCCCTCCCAAACCCTTGCTAGAGAGGTGGTGTGGGGCCATAGAAACTGGACTGCCTTTGAAGACAGGGGCCCTAGGATTGAATTCTCTATCTACTATTTACTACTTGTGTGACTTTGGGCAAGTCACCATTCTCAGGGGTCAAATGGGGTGGCTGGACCAGATGTTATGTAATGTCCTTCCTCTCCAGATCTGAGTCTACGATTCTAGAATAACTACAGCCCCACTCACTAGCCCTACATCTAAGCCATGGGATGAAAGGGTCCGCAAAATTCGCTTGCTTTATATTTTTACAGCCTTGATTCTTGTATAAAAATGTCCAGGCCTTTGCTACTACACTAAGAAGCCCAAAATTCATTTCTTTCTCCTTCCTTCCTTTCTCTTTCTTTCTTTCTTTTTATTTCTCTCTTTCCTTCTTTTTTTCTTTCTTTCTTTTTCTTTCTTTCTTTCTTTCTTTTTCTTTCTTTCTTTCTTTCTTTTTTCTTCCCTCCTCCCTTCCTTTCTCCCTCCCTATCTTCCTCACTTCCCATCTTCCTGCCTCCTCCTCCCTTCTCCCCGTTTTCCTTCCTTCTTTCCTTCCTTCCTTCCTTCCTTCATTCCTTCCTTCCTTCTTTCCTTCTCTTTCTTCCTTTCTTTCTTTCTCCTCTCTTTCTTTTTTTTCTTTTTCCAGTTCTTGGCATTCTGCATGCATTCCCTCCCCCTCCTATAGTGAATCCCATTGTCATTCCACCCGCATTTCAGTGCATAACATGCCTGGCTAAAGCTACCTAGTCCAGATTTCTCTGTCTAATCATTGGCAAGGACAAAGCTGTTAGGAGAGAAGCTGAGTAACGCGCTTTTTAATTTCATGGCCGGAGGTTGTCAGGACATTTCAGAGAAAACTGCCAACAATTTCTCCAGCATACGATGAATGTGGGGCAAACCCTCCAGAGAACAAGGGAGCTCTTTAGCTGGGGGCTGGGGGCTTCTTGGCATGTGCTTAGAAGAGAAAGGGGTTTTTTGTCCAAATTCTGATGATTTGGGTCCCTTGTTTATTTAAAAAGCTAAATTCAGCAGTTTTGAGGAGGGGGGTTCCATCCCCATTGAAGTATCAAGTTGCAGTGTGGGTGGTAGGATTGGTTGAGAAAGAAAACTCCTCTCTGACTCAATTACCTCCTGTCAGGGGTCCTTATCAAGGGAGAACTCTCGACTTTTAGTTGCATGCTCCCTCAGGAGGTTGGTACCTAATTCAGGGGGCATTCAGACAGCATAGATGTTAAAGCTGGATCCTTAGATTCATGAGGTCACATATTCACGTGATTTATAGCTGAAAGCATTTATAGAGGTCATATAGTGACACTGTTCTTCTCAAAGCATGGTCCTAGGACCTGTGGGGGTCTCCAAGACCTTTTCAGGGGATCTTTGAGGTCAAAACTATTTTCATAATAATACTGAGATGTCATTTGCCTATCAAAAACTCTTCCCTTTTCCAATTACATATCTTTGTGGATTTTCTTCATGTACTTCAACCAAAACAACATATCACAACAGATTAAATGCAGAACCCATATACACACATATAAATATATGTATATGCATACATACATACATAAGCATATATGGGTGTCAGATGATTCTCGAAACATTCAGTATTTCCATTTACTTTTTTAAAAAGTATAACAGAATCTCATTAAAGCATGACTTCATTGTATGTAGATGAATAGGGCTCAAAACCTTTCTTCTGCAGAATAACAGTCAAATATATATATATATATATGTATATAAGAATCCAGCAGTTTTCTATTAAGTGGGAGATTTGCAAAAATATGTTGCACAATGCCATTCTCACTAAATTATTATTTTTTTGGAAAATACAATTGTTTTCATAAAAATGTTATTTATATTAAAATGAAATAGGTTTATTATGATTTTAAAATGAATTAAAATTTTTTAAAAATTATTATTTTAATTTCTAATATGGTAAATATTGATAAATATAAACAAAAAGGTCTTTGGAGTCCTCAATAATTTTTAAGAGCATAAAGCAATCTTAAGACCAAAAAGTTTGAGAACTGCTGTTTTAAAACAATCTTTTCATTTTAAAGAGGAAGAAATTGAGCCCAGTGAAATTATGGGATCATAGGAATATTAAAAGGTCATCTAGTCCATTTTATAAATGAGGGCCCAGGCCCAGAGAGGTTAGGTAATTTGCTTAAGAATCTACATTCAGAACACTTCCATCATACAAAGGGACTTGCCCAGGGGGTCATTACATAGTAAATATCAGAACCAAGAGAGTGTGAGCTTCTCAAAGTTAGAGACTCTTTGTTTTTTTTTTCTTTGAACTAGTAGTGTCTAACATAATGGCTTACACATAGTTAAAATTAATTGAACCAGGATTTGATCCTGGGTCTTCTGACTGCAAGGCCAATGCTGTTCCAAATTTATCTTTCTAAGATTATGCACCTGTATCAGTAATTCACATTTAGCTGAGACAGGTATTCCTGAGGATCCTAATCATGCCACCCCAAAGATAAGAAGCCATAGTGATTCACTATTGACTTTAAGATAGAAACATGAACTCTTCTGTTGGACACTTAAGGTCCTTCACAATCTGGTTCCAACATAACTTTCTAGACTTGTCATGTATAAGTCCCTTCATAGACCACCTACTCCAGCCAAACTGGTCAACTTGCCCACTCTCTCCTACCTCTTCCCAACCTCCCCTTTCTTCCTCCTGCTCTGAGTACGACAATGGAAGCAACACTATCATTTCTTCTGGAAAGGGTTTAATAATCAACTGCTCTATGGCTCCATTCACCATCCCTGTGACTCACAATATGGAAACATCTCTCCTTGGTCACTACTACCCTGTGTTCCCTTCCCTTTTAGAATGTTAGAACTCCCTGAGGGTAAAGGTTGTCTCATTTATAATATTTGTATCCCCAAGTCTTAACTCACTACCAGGGACTTATTATGGTAAGTGCCTAATATATACTTTTTCATACATTTACGATATAGCTACCCTCATTTTTTTTTCCTTTTTTCTTTCTTTCTTTTTTTTAAGCAAAGGCTATCCTTCCATGCCTGAAATTCACTCCCTCTCTCTCTCTGCCTCTTAGAATCCCTAGATTCCTTCAGGGTTCAATTTAAGTACCTGTTCCTGATCCTATCCTCAGTTGTTAATACTCTGCTGAGAAATTACTGTATGCTCTGATAACAGTGCAAACTCCTACATGTTCTGAAATAATGTATGCCTCTGATAGAATGTAAGTTCCTGAAAAACAAGTCCTAGCTTTACTTTTGTCTTTGCAAAGGAAACACCTGGCACAAATAGTAGGTGCTTAATAAATGCTGGTTGAATTAAATTGAACTGAATTTGGGGAAAGGGGTATAATTCTGAAAACTAAGGCCCTTGGAAGAGGTCTGGGCTAGCATAAGACAAACTAGTGGGGAAACTGGACACGAGGAAGTGAGAGTGAGAGGTACCAGAAGGTCTCCATTCATCAGTTGTTGGGGTTTTTTTTTTCATTTTCTGTGCCTTTTTCTAAAAACTATTTCTTTCTCACAGTTTCTTCACTATTTATCTTCTTTTTCCATAAAAGTCTATTCTAGATTTTGTACTTTGGTTCATAGCTCTTATGCTTTTGTTCAGTACTTTTTTATTCTTTGCACTCCTCATGGAATTAAAACTTTTGAGGTACTATTCTGGGATCTCCCTTTGAAGTAGATTCTGTTGTAGAACTTGTCCCCTGCCCCCTCTTTTTTCCTTTTGTGTCTCATTCTTAGAAAACTAGCAGTTTCTGCAGGTGATTAAGAGGATAATGCACTTCTGATTATGCTCTACTTTATTGACCTTTTACCTCCCCTTGGTCAAAATGTCTTCCCTAGGTCTATGCCTATGACACTATTTTGGTGTCAATTGCCCCCAAAGGTCAGATTTCCCTTCTCCTGAGACAAGTGAGTGGTTTCTTTAAGTACCAAATCCTTTCAAATAGTACCCATTTTAAGGTCCCCATGTCCCTTTAGAGAATGTTCTTTTCACCCATAGAAACATTCACCAATGGTAATCTCTCTCACCATTGAAATAAGGCTTCTACCCTTTTCCTCTACCTTTTTAATCCCTCCTTTTGCCTCATCATTCATTTTCCTATAAACTCTCTTCTTGAGAGACTATAGAAGTTAATTTCGCCTTCAGTGTTCGCCTTTGACTTGATTAAGGTACATCACATGCTCTCCTTGATCTACTTCCTCCCCTCTCCCTTTTTAATGTACCCTCCCATTTTGTAGCACAGTCCCACAAAAAAGGACTGATTCCACTATAAGCAAGGTGTTGGAGAGTTTCATCCGTGTGTTTCAGACGTTTTTCCATCACCACTTCTATTCCTTTTTGCTTTCATCTGTGTTTCCCTGTGTACTTTTTTTTATTTTTTTTCTTTTTGGAGGGCAATTGGGGTTAAGTAACTTGCCCAAGGTTACACGGCTAGTTTGTGTGTGTGTGTGTGTGTGTGTGTGTGTGTGTGTGTGTGTGTGTGTTAAGTGTCTGAGTCCGGAACTGAACTCGGGTCTGACTCCAGGGTCAGGCGATTTACTCACTGCACCACCTATCTACTCCGTCCCTGTGTACTTTTAAAAAGAAATCTCTTTATGTTTCTTTCTGTTGTTATTTTGTTGTTTCCTTCGCTGGTGTATCAATTTCCTTTTCTTGTGTTTCTGTCATCTGGGGTGTTTGAGAAGTACATAATCTCTTCAGTTAGTTTTAGTTTTTTTTTTTAGTTCTCTTTTTTTTTTCTTTTTTGCCTTTTGGAGGGCAATTGGGGTTAAGTAACTTGCCCAAGGTTACACAGCTAGTTTTTCTTTTGGGTGTGGGTGTTAAGTGTCTGAGGCCAGAACCAAACTCGGGTTCTCCTTACTCTGGGGCCGGCGCTTTACTCACTGCGCCACCTAGCCATCCCCTCTAGTTCTCTTTCTAAGACCATTTTTTGAACGCCTCTCTATTCATAAACATCTATCTTTGTCATTTATGATAAAGCTCAGATTTGCAAGATAGGTTACCTTAGCCTACATTCTGAGCTCTATCACTCTTAGAAACACATTATTCCATTTCCTTCTGCATATTCTTGTGGGTGCACAAAGTCTTATGTCATTCAAATTTCCTTTGAATAGGATAATTTTCTTGTAAAATTGTAAATTTTCCTTTTCTTAGAACTTGCCAGGTGGCTAAGCATATAGAACACCAGACCTGGAATCAAGAAGACCTGAGTTCAAATCTAGCCTCAGACACTGAGTAGCTGTATGACCCTGGGCAAGTCATTTACCCTATGCATCCTTGGTTTTCCCTAAATGTAAAATGAGGATAATAATACTATCTATTTCCCAGGGTTGTTGTGAGGATCAAAAGAAACAAGAGTGAATAAGGTGCTTAGCATGGTGCCTGGCACATAGTAGACACTCAACAAGTGTTAGCTGTTATCCCCCTCATTATCATCATCACCATTATAATTATCATTATTATTATTCTCTTTGAAGGTTTTTTTTTTCTGGCCACTCGAAGACTTTGTTGTTTCTCCATGGAAGTGTTAAATTTAACCATTGTGTGTCTTGGGGTTTGCAGCCTTGGGTTTTTTCTGGAGACAATGTATTGATTCTTTCAGCTGACACTTTACTTTCTGTGTTCAGAAATTTTGGTAAGTTTTCTTGTATTCTTTCTTGCATTACAGTGTTCAGGTATTTTGTTTTGTTTTGTTTTGTTTTAATTTACCATGTTTCTCTGAGAGACCTTTAATTCTTAAATTGATTCTACACATCCTGCCTTTGAGATCAATGTTTTGCTTGTACAAAAAGTATGCTTTCTTTGAATGTTATTACTTTTTGCTTATATTCTTTAACTTCCATGTACTTGTAAACCCAATCAGTTGTTGTCTCATTTGTTTTTTTTGGCTAGACTTGCCATCATAAATTCAAGTTTTTCTATTCTGCCAATTATTTTTTGCTGTGCAGGCCATAAATTCTATTCCAATTCTTATTTCTCTTTTAAACTACTCAGGAAATATGTGTTATTTCCATACTCTCTTAAAAATCTACATAGTACTCTGTTTCATTAGGTGATGAATCACTTGCCTTTATTTTGCAGCATTTATTCTGTATATGACTGAACTTGTTTACTAAATCTGGAGGTCACATTTCTTTCTTCTATTAATATGCTCCCTATTGGTTTATTTGTTTAAGCTCAAGGTCTTTGAGTTTTCTTCATTCTGAGATCTTTGGTGATTTCAATCTTTTTTCCATTATTGCTTACTTTCTGACTCCCTCCCTTCCATTGGTAGAAAGCTAGATCCTAAAAGTCTCAGCTTTCTCTCACATTGAGCAATTCACAGTTCACCAGCCTGGGTCTCTGTCTCAAGTGACTTCTTGGGGAGATAGAACTCACCCCACCTGGAGGCTTGGCTCTTTCCCTCAGGCTTAGTGGAATGCCATACACTTCCCCATATAGCATGTTGCCCAGTTTGCTAGTACAATATAGTTTGTTGCCCAGTTTTCTCTTTATTGCTCAGTTCTCTGGAATGCTGCTATGTTTCTTTTATCACAGCCTGGCTAAATTTATGCTATTTGGAGTAGATCTCTATAGTCTTGGAGGAGGCAGGGATCAGGGTTTAGATTTGAGTTCTATTACAAGTCCAGTCATATGTTCTGCCCCATTCCCTCAGTTCCTCAGCTGTAGTCAAACTCTGCTGCAATGAAATGCTGCCTTGGAACTGGCTATATAGGCCTTAGCAAAATTTTCCACCATTTTCAGTGTGGATCTTTGAGCCACTGGAACACGGGAGGGTCAAATAGGAAAGTTGAGTTCTATTACTAGCCCAGACATATGTCCTTCACCATTCCTTGTGATCCTCTACTCTCCTACAGAACTCTGTTACAGAAAAGAATATTGACAAGGCACTATTAAAGTCTTAGCAAATTTCTGCAGTTTGGAATATAAATATCTATGGCACTGGGAGAAGGGAGTAGTAAAGGTATAGATTTGTGCTTCTTACAAGTGCATGGGTCTGATTGGTTTATGCAACCCTACTACCAGGAACATAGTGGGTAGAGGGTGAATAGGTACTGAGTGAGCATGAGGTAGATATTACTTCATAGAGTCCACCCTTCTTTGGGTTCTTGGTGTCCTAGACCATGGCGACAGATGAAATTGCTTCATCTCTGGCACAAAATATCTATTTTGGAGAGGTTTGAGAGGCCGTGAGAATCAGAGAAAATGTCTAATCCTACATTTTATTGATCACATGGCACAGAATTTGACTAGAAGTTTCTGAAGACAAACTCCTATTACTTTACAGTCAGGATAAAGTTCTGCAATCAGAATTTAGCCTGCTGTAGCTGAAACCTTTCAACTTACCCATCATAAGTCTCTGCTTTACTCAGTCAATAGCAGCTAATGGATAGGAATGATAATAAAATCTCAGTGTGCTTGCTTTTTGCTGCTTCTGTACAAGGCTTAAGCAAGACAGGAAAACCTCCCAGGATCTCAGTTCTGAGGCTTTTTCCTAGGGAAAGAAAGAGAACTTATAGGGAAGGAAAACTCTTTCCCTTCTCACTATCTGAGAGTCTCAGCCTGAGGTCCATGAACTTTTTTTGTTAAGATAGGTAGATAGAGAAATGAGAAAATAGGTAGGTAGGTGGGTAGGCGTATTTCAATATAATTAGTTTATTTTATATTCTTACCTATTTTATCTTAAGTTTTATAAATATTATTTTGAAAATGGGCCCATAGAGCTCACCAGACTGCCAAAGGAGTTCACGATCCATAAAACATTAAGAATCCCTAATCTAAATTGTATCCATATTCCAAGGTCCATGTTAGGGGTGGACCTGATGTCAGCACCCTGTTTGTTCGGGTTGGATTTGGGGACAAAATGAGCTTACTTTACCCCCAGCAAAGCAAGAATATGCAACAAGGACAGGGAGGGGTTTAGTTTTGATATATCCCTTCCTCTCACTCTCCCTCCCCTCTGTCTCCATCTGAAAACATGTCTGTTGTAAGTATGGCGACTCCTATAGCCTTCAGACGTCCACTAAGTTGGAAAGGCCCCTACTCCACTGGGGGTGGAGGGGAAGGAATTTTTATTCCCTTAGGTGAAAGCTGTGTGAAGAGACTTAGAAGTCGATGAGTTCCTGAGGACTTAGAGAACAAGAAAAATCCTCGTTTTATCACACATCACTCCCATGGAGCAAAGGTCATAAGGATCTTCTAGAGCAGGGCCATCAAACTCCTAATGGGCAGTAAGTGACCTGCAAAACTCCTGAGAGTCAAAATGTAAGTTGGAAATGTTTGACAAAATAAAAAAAAATACAAGACAATATAGATAATATTTGTGGTTTTCTCAGTCAATATGCTGCTTGCAGGAATCTATTTCTATATTACTTTGACACTACTGTTCTAGAGGATGTCCTAACATTTAAATGCTTTCTGGGTTTTTACTGGACAATCCTCTTGGCATAAGGGAAAAGAAAAAGAAGTCACAGTCCCCTCCACACTCCCTGAAGAGTCATCATAAAGAAACAGAAGATAAGAAAAAGCCAGAATGACAAAAGTCAGGAATCCTAGCCTTTTCCTTCCCCATTCCAGAATCAAATCTTAGATCTCACTTGTTTCACACAGTAAGGGATCTCACATCTTTACAGTGTGTCTCCTGATGCAATATAAAAAGACTGAGTCAATGAGCTGTAGAAGAGCTTCCTGTCACACAGCACAGAAAAACACCCCCAGCACAGTCACAGATTTTTCTCCTAATGTCAGGTGATAATGACGAGGGTCATAGTAGTAACAGGAACATCAGGGCCATAGCACAGTTGATGACCCTTCTAGCAGTCAGCAATTCTTCATCATTCATCATAATTATCTGCAGTAAAATAAAGGAACAGGTCATAAGCCTCTTTCTTGCATGCAAACTCTCCCAAGATCTCAGTTACCATCAAAGATCTTCCAATACCTCCACCTATTCAGTGTTCCCTGACTTATCCACCAAACCTCTTCCTCCCTGAGAGCCACTTCAAGGGAATAATATGAAATCTTTGTTCTCTGTAGAGGCCTCTGCAAGGAGTCTTCTCTTCCTTCTACAGAAGCTGACTAAGGATTCTCCAGGGACTAAGAATTGCCACCAAGTCTGCTGGGGATCCTCTTTCTTCCAAGTAAATGTAAATTTCCCAGACATATATAGCAATATTTTCACCAACATTATGGTATTACAAAGCATGGTGCCTCCCGACAATACCACCCTTTGGTCCCCCAAGTCCCTTCTTGGAAGGAAGAACATCCCAGAGAAAAGGAAGCCTCCTAATTGAGAAGAGTCTATCTATCCAAGGTCTATGAAGCCCTCAGAAGACACAAGGACCTTGAAGTACAAGATAACACTATGTTGGGAAAGAATAAGAATGGTCTAGAGAGAATCAACTAGAACTATGTCCACAAACAGTCCCAAATCTCATCAGGTTAAGTATTTTTGGAGATTGGATCCCAGAAACCACTGGACTGGAGAGCCTTTCCTCTTCTCAGATTGGTATTGAATAGTCACAGACATGGCTGTTGGGAGGTTGGACACCTGACCTGGGAAGCAAGGTGCATAATTATGGAGCTAGTGATTAGCAGGGCAAATCTCTTACTCTGAAATTAGAGAGTGTCATTTTGCCATTTGGGAACTAGTTGATGTACACTTGAGTTAGGTGGGTACTCCTAAATAACACAGTAAGAGACACCCAGGAAACTGGTACAAGGACCCTAGTTGGGCAAGAATAGCTTGCCTTATCCTTAGTTAGGGGATCCTACAATTCCATACCCAGCCCAACATAGCATCACCACTCTGATATCCTTATTGGCAACTCATTCCCCAACCTCTGCTGTTTTTTTGTCATAGCTCCAACCTAGTTGTTTAACACATATCTTTGATGGGTTTTGATATACCTCCCAAACACCTGCATATAGCAGGGAACATCAGCAAAGTTTTTTCATTGATACTGACCCCAAAGAGGAGAATCTGATTGCCTAGTTCTGTATTCTCCAGGTTCCAGACCATTTGGCCAGACTCGTGGCCATTGCTCAGGAATCAATGTAGAATAAGATCTCTTCTCTATCATCGCTTAAAGCTCTCTAACATGTCAGCTTAGCAACTTGGTACTCAGCCCACTGGGAGGACTTACTAGGACATCCACTCTCTAGGGTTTCCCCTGTATTTAATTGATGGTTACTGAAGTCCAATTGCATATGCTTCTCCCATAGGATATGGAAACATTGGTAAACCAGGCAAACAATGTTCCTCAGGATGTGTGTATTAACAAATATGTGGAGACCAAACTCTTATCATCTTCACACCCTCTCATCCTCTGTAATTGCAATGCCCTCCCCCTAATTGGTCACAAGGCCATCTCATCTCATCACAAGTATTAACTATGTCTCCATGATCAACCATTAGAGGAGGAGCTGATGCCAGAATCTTATTAGTTCACCTTAGATTTGGATGCAAAAGGAGACAATCATAAGTGACTGAAGAGTTAACAGAAGGATTTTATTTTGCCCTAAACCAACAGAAATACAGCGCCACTTGGGATCTCTATGCAGCCACCTCCTCTATTTCTCATGGCTCTATGGAAATACAGCTGATCTGCAGGACAAGGTGTGGTGTCTCCTGTGGTCTTCAGACACCCACCAAGTCCTGATTCTACTTGGATGGGACTTTTAATGTCCTTAGGTAGTCACGAAGCTTTATCAAGTAGGCATGGGCCTGGGAGAGCCTAGGGACAGTTTTGTTTCCTTTTAGGGAAAATTAATTCCTATTGTGGGAAAATAGAGGAAGCCTGGTCCTATCAAAGCCCAATTTCCCTTTGAAGCCATTCCTAATTACTCCAATTCACATTGCTTTTCTGCTCTAAACTTCTGTTGTGCTTAGTCTATAAATAATCAGTTATATCCTATGTCATATCATCAGCTCTTGTGATTTTCTGAGGTTGTGATGTGCCATGATTTGGAGCCAATTTTCATCACCAGAAAACAAAATTTGGGAAGGGTCCAGTCTTGTAATTTCATTATTGGATTCCATTTCTAGTATGGAAGTTTCCAGAGAGGGGTAACAACTCATGTGTATGGCCTTAGGAAGTTGCCTGGGGGCCCTGAGAGGTTAAGCAACATGAATATAGTCACAAAGCTGGTTCCTATGACAGCCATGTCTTCCTGACTCCAAGGCCAGTCCTCTATCCACTACTCCATGTTTCTGTCAGAAGAGATGGGCTTGGGAGATAGGAAGCAGCTTATGATTATCAGATGAGGTGGTTTATTTCCCAAATGCAATCTACCCTATTCTCTTCCTCACAATTGCCAATAATTTGATGAGTAACGGAAAGATGGATGGTGGGGTATGTAATGTGGTGAATGGCAATCAGAGGCATAAAGGACAAGAAAAAAGGAAGTCGGTCAATCATGATAATAATAATAGCTAACATTTATATATCATTTTAATATTTGCAAAGCATTTTAAATATTTTCTTATTTTTCCTAATGACAAGCCTGTGAGGTAGATGCTATTATTACTGCCATTTTAACAATGAATAAGCTGAGGCCATAAAAGGACAGCTAGGTGGTACAGTGGATAGAATGCTGGGCCTAGAGTCAGGGAGACCTGAGTTCAAATCTGGCCTCAGACACTCACTAGCTATGTGACCCTCGACAAGTCACTTAACCCCATTTTCCTTCATCTGGAAAAGGAAATGGCAAACCACTGCAGTGTCTCTGCCAAGAAAATACTAATGGGATCATAAAGAGTCAGAAGTGATTAAAAAATGACTGAGCAACAATAAAACTGAGTCAGAGATAAATGATGGATGCAGGATCACACAACTCATCAATGACTGAGGTGGGATTTAAACCCAGGGCTTCCTAACTCTTAAGCTGAGGATTCTATTTGCTCTGGCTTCTAATTATGCAGGAAGAGGTGGGGACTGGAGATGGGGCAGCAACCTCAGAGTTGTTCCAGTGGTCATGAGATAATGAAAGACTCTGAGCAAGGATTCTAACATATAGAGTCTCTTTTCTAGGACCAATTTATGGAAAAGACACGGGCAAGTGCTACATGGGGTGGCAGGCATGGATGGGCTGCGATCTGCACCATTGGAGGGAGTAGAAGCATTGACAACATCATAGGTCCATCAGAGTACAAATATTCTTTCAATGTAACAAGCATTAAATGGCTATTACATATGGAGATATTCTTTTCTTGACCTTAACATGTCCAATCCATATCATATTGTTTGCCTTCTCAAGGAGTAGGAAAGGGATGGGAGGGAGGGAAAGAATATGGAATGCTCAATTTCAAAAATGAATGTTAAAGCTTTTTAAAAAATGTAATTGGGTAACTCAAAATCTTATGAAAATGAATGTTGAAAATTAAAAACAAATACATAATTTTTTAAAAATGTAATTGGGAAATATTTAATGAAATAAATAAAAATACATTTTAAAATTCCTATTACATGCCAAGTACCAGAATTATAGAGACAAAATTAAAATTGTGTCAACCATTAAGGAATTTATATTCTCCTGGGGAAAAACAACAAGTAACCAGATAAAGGCATACAAAATATATGCACATTCCCACGTGACTTTGGAGTTGTTCATGGGTGGAATCACTAATGTCTGAGGGTTCAGGAAAGGTTGCTTTTAAGTGGTAGAAATTGAGGTGAACCTTGAAAGGAGTCAGGGATTCTCTGAAGTAGAGATGAGATGGGAGAACACTCCAGGCACGGGAAATAGTTCAGTCAAAGGCATGAAGGTGGGAGATGGAATGACATGCACAAAGAAGAATAACTGCACCAATTTGGCATGAACGATAATACTATGAAATTAACCTAAAATAATAGGTTGGAGTTAGCTTTTATGATTTCCTTTGTGTTCTTCCTGTCTCCCCTGAATTCCTTGAAAGTAGAAACTCTGTCCTTATGCTTTGTGTCCCCCAAACCACCTAGGAGGCACTTGTGCTTTGGTTCAACTGAATTTTGCTACTAAACTCTGCCTTCAATTATATAAGTTCAAGAAAGAAGAGCAGCCAGTTCTTCCTCTTCAAAAGGAGTAAAGCGCAGGAGTCTAGAGGGAGTCTAGCACAAAGTCTGGCTAATACATGGTCCTTGGCCTGCTGTCTCCTCCATTAGACTGTGGGCTCTTTTTTTTTTTTTTTTTTTGCTTTTTGGAAGGGTAATTGGGGTTAAGTGACTTGCCCGACGTCACATGGCTAGTTTTTGTGTTAAGTGTCTGAGGCCAGATTTGAACTCAGGTCCTCCTGACTACTCCTTGAGAGTGGGGATTGAGATTTTCATTTTGTTTTTGCTTTTCTTGGTATGCCCAACACTTAGCACAGTGCCTGTCACACAGTAGACACTTTTAAAATGCTTATTAACTTTAAAAAGTGGGCTTGATTAGCTAGGTGGCCCAGTGGATGGAATGCCAGGCCATGAATCAGGAAGACTCATTTTCCTGAGTTCAAATCTGGCCTCAGACACTTAGTAGCTGTGTGACCCTGGGCAAGTCACTTAACCCCGTTTGTCTCATTTTCCTCATCTGTAAAATGAGCTGGGGAAGGAAATGGAAAACTACCCCCGTATCTTTGCTTTGTTTTCTTGCTAGGTCACGAGTCAGACAAGACTAAAATGACACAACAACAACAGAGACCTCGAAAGGAACCTTAGAGCTTATATAATCTAGTTCTTCATTTTACAAAGGAGGAAACTTGGGCTCAATAGCCTTCCTCTAAGGTATTTCAGATAGACATTTGCTCATCCTATTTGTGAAGAGTGTTAGGGTCAAGGCTTCTAGTATGGCTGTCAACCTCTGTTCTCCTGTACCTTCCCTTTGTCACACTGAAATACCTCTCACCATAGCTTAAGTCCGAGTCCTAGGATTTAGAATCAGGAGGGATCTTACATGTTGTCTCACGTAACCCCATCACTGTGCAAATGAAGAAGATCAGAGAGGTCAAGTCTACTAAATGAACTCATACAACTGGTCCTGGGGGTCACATAAGTGGAGAAAAAGGACCGCATTCAAAAGATGTGGAAGCAGAATCACAAGGTTTGGCAACTTGCTGGATATGTGGGGTGACAGAGAGCAAGCAGAAGTCGTTAAGGAATTGTGGGGTCATAAATGCTGAGCTGAGAGGTTAAAGGTCGTCTAGTCCAACCCCTTGTTTTTATAGACAAAGAGATGGGTTTTGCCTGAGGTCACACAAGTAGAACCTTAAATTAAGGCAGAACCAGGACTCAGCCTCAATCCCTGTGACTCCAAGTTGCACACTCTTCAGGTGCTATGCTCAAAGGCCTTCCAGCTTGGCAGCATCTGCCAGAGCTCAGGGTCCCCAGGCAAAGACACTGAGAGCTCTCCCCATGGCAATGAAGCAACAGGGGAAGGTTTTCAAGCTCTCTTTCCAATAATCCAGTTAGTACACATTTTATTATGTCTATTTTACATGCTGAGGGGTAGCTAGGTGGCACAGTGCTGGGCCTGGAGCCAGGAAGACTCCTCTTCCTGACTTCGTGTCTGGTCTCCAACATTTACTAGCTGTGTGACCCTGGGCAAGTCACTTAATCCTGTTGGCCTCCGTTTTCTCATCTGTGAAATGAGCTGTAAAAGGAAATGGCAAACCACTCCAGGTCTTTGCTAAGAAAACTCCAAATAGGGTCATGAAAGGGACTGAACAGGACTGAAATGACTAAACAACAAAAATTTTGCAAACAATGGGGCAAACCTCATTGCTAGGCCAGTATTATGCCTCATGACATCCTCTTATGCAGAAACATAGCTAACTCCCACCCCGTTTTTGGCTGAAGGAGCTGTCACAGCATCTTTACACCACTGAGTTGCTGGGAGACCCATACTTCATAGGCCTTACAGTGCCACGGAAGTGTGAGTTATTCTTCTTTCCTTAGCCCCTCCTATAATGCAGGATTCTCCAAGAGCTTTGTAAACAGCTCACGGAAATGATTTCCCCTACCCCTGCAAAAGCTAGCTGATGTTTTACAGCCTCAGCCTCACTGAGGAATAGCTTAGGATTGTAAGTCAAGGGAAGTGTGCACTGCAGAAACCACCAGGGAAATATTGGAGATACAGGCCATAATGGTGTACATCAGCAACCCTAGTGTCCTTCCCATCTCTCATAGAAAGTACTGCCAGCATCTTTAATGTCCATCAGCCTTCAAAGTGACTGCCCTGTCTCCCTGGGAAGATGGGCCCTTCTCTCCGGCCCTGGGACTCCCTCAGGAAATAAGGCTCTCCGCCTGCGTCTGTCTGGCTGACTGACAGAAGGAGGTAGGATAACATGTCACTGTGGGCCTCCTGAGACTGCAATCCATTTCAGCAGCAAAGAGAGGAGGGGAGGGAGGAAGCAAGCTATGGGAAAGCCAAAGACATTTCTTCAGAAAGAACAAAGGCTCCGGGGGAGGGGGCCAACCACTGTGGAGACGCCTAACATCAATGCCTCCCACAACACCAGACCAGGCCCCTGCCTGCTCACCCTTGCCCAGGCCACAGAGATGATACCTTCAGTGACAAGGAGACTTATCCTTCCCCAGTGCCTTCAGCTGCTGTTCCCTCCCCTTTCAGATTACCTTCATCCTTCCTGCATTTATCTTCTGTGTACCTCATTATTTACATGTTGTCTACCCCATTAGAACATGAGCTTCTTGAAGGCAGGGAAATATGTAGATATAGATGCACACACATACACATACATATGTTTTGTTGTTGTTGAGCTGTTTCAGTTATGTTGATATTTTTGTGATTCCAATTTGGTTTTCATGACAAAGATGCTAGAGTGCTTTGCCATTTCAATCTCCATCTTTACAGATGAGGAAACTGAGACAGACAGGGTTGAAGTGACTTGGCCAGGGTCACACAGCTATTAAGTGTCTGAGGCCAGATTTGAACTCAGGAAGATGGGTTTTCCTGACCTCAGCTCTGGTATTATATCCACTGTGTGACCTAGTAGCCTCTCTCTCTCTCTCTCTCTCTCTCTCTCTCTCTCTCTCTCTCTCTCTCTCTCTC
>NW_027186372.1:6326235-6370730 GCF_028583685.1 Petaurus breviceps papuanus
CTCTCTCTCTCTCTCTCTCTCTCTCTCTCTCTCTCTCTCTCTCTCTCCACACACACACACACACACACATAAATGTGTGTGTACTCTTTACAGGACGAATTAGCTAAGTGTTGATGTATCACCAATCCTACAGTAGCTCTTCCTTCTTTGCCTGAGAAAGAAAACAAAAATAGCTCACATTTCTAAAGTGCTTTAAGATCGACAAAACACTTTCCACCTTAACTACAAAGTTCACATTGGGAGCATTATTTTCCCCTTTCAGCAGATGGGGAAACTGAGGCTTGGAGAGAGTGAGTAAATTCCCCCATTGTCACATCACTAGTAAGGCTCTAAACCAATTGCCTGATTTCAAATCTTCTGCTTTTTCCTCATTGCCCCAAAGATAAGAATAGTACATTGTTATTTTTAGCAGTATGGCGTAGCATGGCATGTTGTGTGGTAAAGGGTGGTATCATGTGATGTGAGAGGAAAAGGACTGGAATGAGAGTCAGCAGACCCATGTCAACTCTTTGGGCAATCACTTTATCAGGCAGGGTTTGAGTTTCCTCAAGTGTCAAGTGGGAATAATAAATCCTGTTTACTTTGTAAGAATCACGTGAGATAACATACTCTTGAAAATTCATTGAAAAGTAGCAGATAGTTTTCCATCCCTTCTTATGCAGGTGTGTATACCATCAGTGTGGCATATTGCATAACCAGAGAAAAACATTGCAAATGCATTGTGGCATCACACTGGTTATTATCTGATTGTTATTGGTTTCTGCGCCTGTAAAGTGAGGATAATAAGTGGGGTGGTAGTAAAAAGAGCTAAGGTTGAATTCTGCTTCACTAACTAGATGTGTGCCCCTGGGCATGTCACATAATCACAGATCTTGAAGGTTAGAATGGATCTCAATGGTCATCTAGTCTACTGTATACACACAAGGAATTTATACTATCATGTAGGTGCAGGGGTGTTCAGGGAGGCATAGCATCTCCAATGGGAAGGCTTGCCAAGCCCTTTCCAGAGCCACTCACTCACCCTTGGTGTCCAGCTGACCCACCCAACTCACCCAACAGTGTGCACAGCTGGATGACAATGAACAAGTTGCTCAGCTTCATAGCGCACCAAACAGCATTAAGTCATCCACGGAGTTTCTACGCTGAGAGTTCATTATGCAAACAAAATCCCAGGTCAGTCTGGACTCCTTCCCCAACCCAAATGTGAATTTTGTGCAAGCTGCCACTGGCTTTTTTTTTTTACAGAAGTCTGTCCCAGCAGCCACTCTGCCCTCCAAAGCCCTCTTCCATATTCATTTGGCCACAAAAATCCTACCTTCCTGCCTAAATGATTCCAATTCATCCACATAGACAATGGGGTGAAGTGGCAAGGGCACCAAACTTGGGGCTAAAAAGTCCAGGCTCAAGCTGGGGCTTTGACAGTCTTGGTTGTTATTTCCTCTCTGTAGGCTTCATCTGTAGAAAGGGGAGAAGGAGGTAGGAAGAGTGGGATGGGCCAAATAGTCTCTAAATTCCCTCCCAACCCCAATATTCTTTGATTCTAAATGAGATCAAAGAGTCTGGAGATTGGGGGTTGGGCTGGGCAGAGATGGGTGATTCATCTCTGGGCCCTTTGGGGCAACTCACCTCATTTGTTCTAGGGGCAGGGAAAGTAGATGGCAGGCATTCTCAGCCATGTAGACTGGTTTCCAGAAAGCATGTTCAGGAAGGCAGCTCCTTTGACCTCATTCTTCCCAAAGACCTCTCATTAACCTCAATTCAACCCCCTTGTTGACACCTCTCTACACTCCCTAAGAGAGAACAGTGTGACTCTCCTGGCACAGGGAGAGCAGCTGAGTCAAGGATGGGGTCAGGCCTAAAGATGGAAACAGATTTCTCATCTAGACCATGGCAATGACACTTGTCCTTTTCCTTAATAAGGACAAGCTCTCTCTGTCCCACTGAGCTGTGTCTGACCCAGGCTCTAAGCTCCTAGAAATAGAGGTTGTTTATTTAATCAGTTTCAAGGATTCTTACCTTTTTTGGGTCATGGACCCTTGTGTTAGTCTAATGGGTTCAGACTGTGGCATCCTTTTCAGAATAATAAGTTTAAAAAAAGATGTATTGATGCTTTGTTTTTACACTCAAAACATTTCCACATTACCCCTACCCAATGAGAGTTGTCCTGTAATAAATTAAAGCAATTCAATAAAACTAATATTAGTGTCCTTATCTGAAAGTGCATGTAACATTCTACACCTGTAGATCCACTCCCCAACCTCTCTTTATAATGTTTTCAAATGCATAAAATGCACAGTCTGACACATAGTAGCTACTTAATAAATGTTTATTGTTGCATAAAGTACATAGCATTATAAAGGAAACCAATTATACTGAAATATAGTTATCAAAATATTTTTTGAAACAAGCTTATAGACTCCAGGTTAAGAGCTTCTAATCTATATTACTAGGACAGTCAGGTGGCACAGGGGATAGTGTCAGGCGCAGAGTCAGGAAGACTCATCTTTCTAAAATCAAATCAGTCCAGCCTTGGACACTTACTAGCTGTGTGACCCTGGGTGAGTCACTGAACCCTGTTTGCTTCAGCTTCCTCATCTACAAAGTGAGCTGGAGAAGGAAATGCAAACCACTCCAGGATCTTTGCCAAGAAAACCCCAAGTGGGGTCACGAGGAGTCAGGCATGACTGAAATGACTGAACATCCATAACAATCTATACTATTGCAGAATGATCAGATGGTCTCAATGATATAATATTATTCTGTATGTTCACTGTCTTTCTTTTCTCCTGGAAGGGGAGTGGGGAGGACAAAGAATAGGAGGGAGAAACACACACACACACACACACACACACAAAATCCCCAAAACAGTCCAAGCCATCCACTTTGTCATACATATTTACCACACTTTATATAATGACAATTGCCCCCAGGGGAATGGCTGGCTGGTCTAGGAGTCTGGAGCACCCAATCAGGGCAATAAAGTAGACCACAGTCAGGCAAAATGACCCGGATCAAAGGGCAAATGATGTAAAAGGGGTGTCTCTCTAGCAAGTAGGACCAAACTGAATTAGCCACCCTGACTTATGCCAAGGCTTATGTACAGAGCAAAGAGGAGAGAATGTCAGGGGCCCCCTAATCCAATCTCTACCTGAAGCTTGGCAGGCAAGGTAGCACAGAGAAAAAACTGCTGGTCTGAAATTAGAGAGTCCAGGTTCCAATGGTTTGAATCCTGGCCCTGCCCCTCATTTCCCATGTGATATTGGACAATTCACTTCATTTCCCTCAGTCTGCCTTTCCTCAATTGTGAAATCAGTGTGGGAATTAGAATCAGTGGCCTCTGAGGTCCCTTCTTGTTCTAAATCTATGAGTGTAAGACCATACCCACCAGGTGATCACCCAGTTCTTCTAGAAGATCTGCAGTGATGGAGAATCCTCTACATGCCCAATAGCACATTCCACTTTTGGATTGCTCTGATGCTTAAAAATGGGCAGCTAGATGGTGCAGTGGATAGCACTCAAGTCAGGAAGACTCATCTACCAGAGTTTAAATCTGGCCTCTGACACTTACTAGCTGTGTGACCCCAGGCAAATCACTTTAACCCTGTTTGACTCAGTTTCCTCATCTGTAAAGTGATCTGGAGAAGGGAATGAACCACTCCAGTATCTTTGCCAAGAAAACCCCAAAAGAGGTTACCAAGAGTCAGACAACTGAAACAAATGAATACCAAGATGCTTAGAAAATTTGCCCTATGAACAAATTAGACAGTTAAGTGGCAAAGTGGATAGAGCACCGGGTCTGGCATCAGGAAAAACCCTAGTTCAAATCTAGCTTCAGACACTTTCTAGTTATGTGACCCATGCAAGTCACCTTAACTTTTGTGTGCCTCGGTTTCCTCAACTGTAAAATGTGGGAAATGATAGTGTTGTGTTGTTTTATATTGTGTAATCCTTGTATTGACTTGAGCAAGACTCTGCCTCTGTGAAATCTGTCCCCCCCCCCATATTCCATCTGGAGGCAAGCAGAACGAATCTGATTTCCTTTTCATGGGAAGGCCCTTCATACAATTATAGACAGTGGTCATATCCTCCCCTGTGAGTCCTCAAGTCAAGCAGTCCCAGTTTTTTCAGCTAACCCTCACTGAATGTGTTCTCTCATTCCCTCCACAGCCTGGTCTCATTCCTCGAGATTTGTTCTGATCTTGTCAGTGTCCTTCCCCAACAGTGGTGGCCAGAATGGAACACAACACTGAAGATGGGTTCTAACCAGGACAGAAAACAGCAGGCACTCGTTCTGGACAAATGCTTCTATTCATGCAGACTAGGCTTGCATTGACTTCTCTGGATGGCAGTTCACATGACTGACTGATTCGGTTGGACTTGCAGTCTACTCCTTCATCCCCCCATCCTTTTTTTTAAAAAAACAAACTCTGCTTTTCAGATGCCTCTCCCATTCTGTAGCTGTGAATTTGATTTTTTTTTAACACAAGTTCAACATCATATATTTGTCCTATTAAAACTTGTGCTGTGTCCATTCTATTTAGCAATGAAGTTGCCAGAGGTGATGTACAGATTAGAACATCTGAATTCACATCAGAGGATCTGAGTTGGAATCCCAACTCTGCTATTTACAAACTGTGGATCAAGTCATTTCTAGACTTCAGTTGATGATATAATGAGCACTAAATTTAGATTCCAAGCATCTGGGTTTAAATTTGTCTCCACTGCTTACTACATGTGTGACCTTAAATAACTTATTGAACATCTCTGAACTTCAGTTTCTTTATCTGCAAAAGAAGGGGGTGGACTGAATTACTTCTAAGGACTCTTCTAGCTCTAAATTTATAATAGGCAGCTACATGGTAGAGGGGATCAAGGGCTGGGCCTGGAATCAGGAAGAACCAAGTTTAAATCCAACCCCAGGACCCTGGACAAGTCACTTAACCTCCGTCTTAGTTTCTCTTTTTTTGGAGGACATTTGGGGTTAAGTAACTTGACCAAGGTCACATGGCTATTAAGTGTTAAGTGTCTGAGGCCAGATTTGAACTCAGGTCCTCCTGACTCCAGGGCCCGTGCTCTATTCACTGTACCACCTAGCTGCCCCCGACTTAGTTTCCTCTACTATAAAATGAGGATACTAATAGTACCTACTTGCCAGGGTTGTTGTGAGTCAAAAAAATGAGATCTTTGTAAAAAGGGTTTAACACAATACCTAGCACATAGTGGACACTTAAGAAGTGGTTATTTGGTTAATAATCCTATGTACTCTCTAAAGTGGGTACTATAAGTATTTATTATCTCCATTTTACTGATGAAGAAATTGAGGCATAGGCAAGCTAAATAAATGCCTTGTGCACATTAAGAAAGTATGAGATCTGGGATTTGAACCTTGGTCCCCTGATTCCAAGTCCGGTCCTATTTCTCCTTGAAACCCCTGCCAAACGCGAGGCATTTGCCTCAAGTGCAGAGCTCATGCCCTCAAATGTGTCCATGTTGTAGGAAAGCATCATTAGACATCTGCCAGTTTTGCCCAGAGTGTGGTGGGGTCAGAGGAGTGGGAAGATGATGCCTCACTGCCAGGGGAAGAGGAAAAAGGGGACCAGGTCCTGGGGCCGTGGGCAATCAGCATTGGCCACTCGACTCCTTCATGTTGTTTATAAACAGCTAAATAGGGTTTATTGGAAGAACTGGGAATATTTAGCCTGAAGTAGAAAAGCCTGAGGGGTCAGAAGGCATAGCAGCTGCACAGTGAAGAGAGTGCTGGGCTCAGAGTCAGAAAAGACTGAATTCAAATCCAACCATACACACTTATTAGCTCTGTAACCTTGAGTCAGTCACTTAACATCTGTTTGCCTCAGTTTCCTCAAATGCAAAATGGGGATAATAGCACCTTCCCCGCAGGGTTTTTGTAAGGATCAAACGAGATACTGTTTGTAAAGTGCCTGGCATGTAGTAGGTGCTACAGGAATTCTAGTTTCTTTTCTTTCAAGTGGGTAAAGGTTTGTAGCATGTAAGAAGGATTAGACCTGTTCTGCTTGATCCCAGGCCCCCCCCCCCAAAAAAAGGTAATGAGTGGAAGTTTCAAAGGGAAAAATTTAAATTTACATGAGGAAAAACTTTCATATATGTGTGTATGCATCCATTACATCTAGAGATGAGGTTACCAGAGGTGACGGAGAGGTTGGAACATTAGATTTTATACCAGGAGACGTGGATTTGGATCCTAGTTCTGCTACTGTATACATACATATTATACATATACTCATTTTGGTCCAGACCTGTCAGCTCATTGGTATAGGCCAGGGTTGGGGAACCTGTAGCCTTGAGGCCACATGGGGCCCTCTAGGTCCTCAAGTGCAGCCCTTTGATTGAATCCAAATCTCATTAATCAAAGGATTTGTTCTGTGAAACTTGAACTCAGTCAAAAGGCAGCACCGGAGGACCTAGAAGGCCACATATGGCTGCAAGAATGCAGGCTCCCCACCCCTGGGGGGCCCCACATTAGTGAGGGATCCTCCTTTCCCATTGCAGATCAGAAATTGTTCTGGGCCCAGAGTCTTACAGAGTTGCTTGCAGCACTGCAAGGTTGATGATCTGTTCAGGGTTAATAGTGCCAGTATATAATATCAGAAGTAGGATTTGGGGGGGGGGCAAAGAAAAAAGGGGAGGAAGGAAAAAAAAGAAGAAATTTATGTAACTTTATTATATATTTAAAAGGAATAGCAAGTTGTACATAACAGATTTGCAGTTTAATGTGCAATCATCTTTTTTTATTATACTGTTATAGAAATGCTTGTTTTATTCCATGAATTAAAAATAAAATTAATTAATTTTTTTAAAAAATGTAGGATTGTAATCTTAGTCTTTGTGATTCTGGGCCAGAGCACAAGGAGTAGCCCTGGGAAGCAGTAAATTCTCCCTCTTTGGAAGTCTCTAAGCAGAGGGTTCCATAGTCATTTAACTGGCATTTCATGGAGAGGGATTTTTGTTTGGGTATGGGACTAGGCAGCACTGAAATGAATTTGATTAAGGGAGCTTCATCCAGTCTTTTGATTGGGGTTGTCCTTCCCCTGCTCTGACTGGGGCATGCTCCATTTCATCACAAACAGTGATAACAATTTCATTTTTGTATCCCTACCTATGATTTCATGAATAAGTGAATAAAAAAGCTATTGTAATTTGCTTACACTGCACCAAACACTATGCTAAGTGCTAGGGAACAAACAGAAAAATGGACACTATCTGCTCTCAAAAGGGAACAATCTATTGGGGGAAAATATATCAAAATTCAGTTGTAAAAGGGAAAGGGAAAAATCCTCATCAGGAGGTTTAGATGACAAGGTCAGGGGTCAGATAAGAGTGCCAGAAGGCTGGAGGGCCAAGAGGTAGGGCAGGACATAAGACCTGGAGAACCTTAGGGTGCAATGACAGAGAGGGTGGTAAGGTCTCCCTGGGCTCCATTTTACTCCAAGGTGACTCACATCCCATCCAAGGTGGTCCCACAGCCCAGATAGATTCTGAATAGGCTGGGAAAGCATGGGGGAAAGGAAAAAGTATTCAAGTTCCTGGAAAGATATAACCCTGTTTAACAACCCTCATATCATAAATACCAGATGAGGCATAAACTGAGAGATGCATGCTCACCAGAGGCATTTGCCACCGTGAAAGAGGAGATATCCGTGGAGAGTCCAGAAGAAAAGGTATTTATGCACTGGGGGTGGTGAAGTCCCTAGATGCTACTAGTAAATAGGCCTTGGTTAGAAGGATGCCTGGTCCCTGGGCTACTCCCTATATGAGGCCCCCATATGGCAAAAATGGAATCACTTTCTAGCCGAAAAGACCCATCTGGAGGGCCCCCCCTTCTCTTTTCTCTGAGCTGTTTCTGGTTATAAGTGCTGAACAAACCTGCTTGTTTTACTCACTTCCTGTCTCCATAATTGTTACTGCTTTGAAGCATCTCACCAGAATTCCTCTTGGTGAACCTGGTGGATCAGGCATTCCCCCTCCCCTCCAACCTCATAAGCAGAGCCAGTAAGGGTAGCCAGGTGGCTAGGAGGTGAAGTGATGGGCCCAAGGTCATTTATAAACCATCTTTTTCATCACAGGTAAAACTTGAACACAGGCCTTCTTGTCTTATAGGTCATTCTGTTCTCTATGCCATACCAACCTACATTATGACATGAAAATTAGTATCGACTCTGTAGACGAGAGATTTCCAGTCCAGCTATTGATTGTAAGAATGTGAGCCTAAAGCTTGGGTACATTAAGATCTTGGGTTAAGAACAGATAAATTTCAGCCATAATAGCTCGAATCGATTCTTTTAAAAATAGAACAGCACCACAGGAAGAAATTCTGTGTAAGGGATACTCAGGCATGGCTGTATAGGACAGAGTGATTTGTTAGACAAGAGATTGGATTGGAAGTTAGAAACCTGTGTTCAAGTGACTGATCTGGTTTTTAGTAGACTTTATATATTTCTTGGTCCTAGAGGCAGCCAGGTGGTGCAGTCCCTAGAGTTCAAATCCAACCACTTACTAGCTGTGTGACCCTGGGCGAGTCATTTAACATCTATGTGCATTAGGTTCCTCATCTATAAAATGGGAATAATAATAGTGCCTCCTAGGGTTGCTGTGAGGATAAAATTATTTGGAAAATACTTTGCAAACCTTAAAGTGCTATATAAACACCATATATTATCAGCTGTGTAATTTTAGGCCCGTCTCTTAAACTCTGGACTCCTGTGCTTTCCTCAGTAAGCTTAGATATTTTACAACAAAGCTTTAACCACCTCCTGGCCATCTATAATCTTCACGGGTAATTCTGAGTCAGGAAGATCCAGATTCCCGTCCTGCCTCTAACAAGTCCTAGCCATAGAACCCCGGGCCAGGCTCCTGGGAGACGCCGACAATTCCTTAAAATAAAATGCTAACTTTCGTTTGCATGGGTCGATCGAGAAATATTTTTTGAGTGCCTGCTTTGTACCAAGCACTGTGCCAAGCGCCCAAAGCTCCCCATACCTGCGAAATCACAGTCCTGTAGACAGCAATAAAAACCAGGGGCAGAGGTTTCTGGGTTTGGGTTTTTATCTGCCTGGGTGCTAAACCGGGAGACCCAGGGTATTATTTTTAACACAACAGTGTCACCTGGTGGTCTCTGTCCTGCATTACACTTCACTGGGTTCATTTTTAGCACCTGTCCTCCTCTACTTTTTGAGGTGGTGGGTGTGTGCCAAGCCCTAGATCAGCCTCCATCCCCACTCCTGTCAGTACCGAGGAGGCCGGACTCTGCACGTGGAACACAATTATCCTCCCAGTTCCGTCGGCCCAGCGCCATAAAATGACAACGGATTTGGAGCCAAAAATCAGGGTCTGAATCCCAGTACTGTTGCTTACTGGCTACCATAACCTTAGGTAAATCCCTTCAACTCTGATGGACCACAGAGGTAGACACTCCTGATGTCACTGAGTCCAACCCACTCATGTTATGTATAAGGAAACTGAGGCTGAGAGAGGTAGAATCACACAGGCAAAGCTAAGGGTCAAACCTAGGTCCGCTGACTTCAAATCTAGCACCCTTTCTACAGATGCTTTCTGGGCTTCGATTTACCCACCTATAAAATGAGGGCTCTCTCTGGCCCCGAATGGTTTAAAAATCCCAGGATCCAATGACCTAGTCTCCCTCTACAGTATCAGAGGGTGTTTAATGAAATTGATAGCAAACCAACAGCAAGATATCATTATGTACAGCATCACGTGGGTTCATATAATTGTTGTGTCGTGAAGGCTTAATGTTCCATCTCCTCTCAGTGCTGACTTAGATACTCCCAAAGCATCCCTGATTTCACAGCTCTGTACATTCATTACCTCCACTGACGAAGAATGCAGTCCTTCCACACTTTGCTCTGCTCAAAAACAATTCATTCTCTTGCTGCATTTAGCTAGGCTAGTTTTTAGCTGACAGGCAGTTTGTTCCTAGGTCAAAGCCTTTCTGGATTGCTGGCCCTGTTAGAATTTACGGTGTGCTAGCAGATCTTTGAGAGCCCTGAGTTTCCTCTACAGGGAATAATTTAATGGAAATGACTACAATTACTTTTTCTTTTCTTTTTCCCTTCACCTGGAGCCACACAACTAGAGCATATGATTGAGGGTCACAGATGGAGAGAATATCCCTTCCTCCATATATGTGTATGTTCATAGGTGTATCCACATATCTATACATACATAGATTATATATACATGTTTATAAACACATATTAAACCTATTATACCCTTATGATACATTATATGTACATGTATATACAGTGTATGTGTGTTCATACATACACATATAACATGTATGCACGTGTATTCATAGGATTATGAGATTCCAAGTTGAAAGGAACTTTCCAGATTTTGTTATTTTTTCAGTACTTTCAGTCATGTCCAACTCTTCATGACCCCATTTGGGGTTTTCTTGGCAGAGATACTGGAGTAGTTTGCCTTTCCTTTCTTTAGCTCATTTTACAGAGGAGGAAACTGAGACAAACAGGGATGATTAACTTGCCCAGGATCACAGAGCTAGTAAGTGTCTGAGGTCAGATCTGAACTCAGGAAGATGAGTCTTCCTGACTCCAGGCCTGGCACCCTGTGTCAATGCACTGCAAACCTCCTTATTTTACAGAGTGGGAAGCTAAAACCCAGAGAAAGAAAGTCACTTGCCTTATGTCACAGAGACAGGAGACAGAATTTGGACTTGGGTCTTCTGATTCTAGGGCCAATGAGTTTTCCGCTACACCAGACTACCATCACTGCAACTTAAGAAACAGAAAGGAACATAGAGGGCATCTACCTCTCACCCCATATAAAAACCCTCTTCATTTATCTCTCACAGTAGGTAATCAGATGGGGAGGGAATTCTTATCTCTCAAAGAAGCATCAATCATTGTTAAACTGATTAAAAAGAAAGTTCTTGGAGAACCCTGTGGTTTAGAGCTGGAAGGGAACTTAATTATCATCTCAGAAGTGACTCTTCATTTTACAGAGCAGAAAAGGAAAGAAAAGTTGAATGACTTGCTGTAGCAGCAAGCACCCCAAGCGCGTTCCCAGGGTGGCTGCCCATACAGGTTCTTGGATCTGCTTTGTTAAAGGAAAGCAACTCAAAATGGGTTAACAAGCTTACTTTAATCAGTCAGACATATATCGTTTACCTTGTTCAGGGGAAAGAGGTCAGCACCCTGAACTTCAAAGCATACAGGCAGAATTATCAAGACAGAAACAGATCAAGTAGACAGATTTCCAAACTGTCCAAGCATTACATCCATACCCAGTCAACATCTGGGTTTCCACATCTGGGTTTTTCAAAGCGGGGGGAGGGGGGGCAGGACAACGGCTTCCCAGAATTCAGATCAAATCACAGAACACTTCTCAAAGTGAGTCCCAGAACAAAGCTACACATCAGGGCTTATACAGCCTTCTCCTGGCTCAGAGAATGTAACACCCTTATTGACTCACTGGCCAATCAAGAAGTATCTACTGAAAAACAAGCCTCCCACCCCAGGCTTCCGGTGCACTTTAGCCTAGGGGCAGGGAAGATCTTCCAAATTTGCATTCCCATTACACTTGCCCAAGGTTGCACACATGGTAATTTAGCAGAGTCTAATACTAAATTACTAACAGGTATACTATTATTGTCATTCAGTCATTGTGTCCAACTCTTCCCCACCCCAGGTGGGGTCTTCTTGGCAAAGATAATGGAGTGGGTTCCTATTTCCTTCTCCAGCTCACTTTACAGATGAGGAACGGAGGCAAACAGGGTAAAGTGACTTGCCCAGGGTCACACGGCCAGTGTGCGGGCCAGAGGAGACTTCCTGACTCCAGGCCTGGCACCCTATCTATCCATTTCGCCACCTGGCTGCCCAGGGCTTGGAAGTTGGAAGAGCTTGACTCAGATCACACCTGTGTGACCTCAGGCAAGCTTTCTCTGGTCTCTCAGCTTCTTTATCTGTAAAATGAGAGGCAGACTATATGGTTCATGAGGTAACGTGTGCAAAGAACGCTGCAAACCTTAAAGCACTCTATAAGCATGTATTGTGTGTGTGTGTGTGTGTGTGTGTGTGTGTGTGGATGCACACAATTGTTGTTGTGCTGACTCTCACGAATCCCTGAGCCACACTGTCCATGGGGGCTCTGGCTAAAGGTGCCTGAGCGGTTTGTCATTTCCTTCTCCAGTGGATTAAGGCACAGGTGAAGTGACTTGCCCAGGGTCACACGGCTAGTGTGCAGGCCAGATGAGACTTCCTGACTTCAGGCCCAGCGCTCTCTCCATGAAGCCACCTGGCTGCCTCTGGCTTTTATTATTAGATGGCCTCTAACCTTCCTTCTAGCTCTCGATTTACGAATCCGTGGTGCGGCGTCATTATTGCCTAACCTTGGACTAGCCTTCTGAAGCACAACTGAAGGAAAAATCTTAGAACTACAATTCCCTGTAAGACCACAAGAAGGCGCGATTTCTGCGTCCCTTCCCTAGTGCCGCCATTGCCTCATGGGAGTTGTAGTTTACTACGGCCAAGGCCTTTCCCGTACAAAGCCGAGCCCTCCCCACTCCAGGACTCCCAGTCCCAGAAAGCATAGCGGCCGCGGCGTGCTCAGCGTAAGACGTGCGCCACGTGGTTTACGTTCGTGCGGCAGCAGCGGCCGAAGCTCCGACGGGCTCCGGCGCCGCGTTTCACGCTGCCCCTGCTGCCTGGCCCAGGCCCGGGCCAGGCCGCGAGTGGCCGCCCCCTCAGGCCCCGGGCAAGAACTGCCGGCGAGGGCCCCTCCCCCCTCCCGGGCCAAGGGCGTGGCCATGGCGGACAGCGGCGGAGGGAGCGGCGGGGCTAGCGCGGGCGGCGGCGGGGGCGGTGCCGGCGGCTCTGGCCAGGCCTCGGCGGCCTCGGCCTCTGGCTCGGGGAGCGCCGGCCCCGGCGCCACCAACCCGGCGTCGCTGCCGCCCGGGGACTCGCAGCTCATCGCGCTCATAGTGGAGCAGCTCAAGAGCCGCGGCCTGTTCGACGGCTTCCGCAGGGACTGCCTCGCCGACGTGGACACCAAGGTAGCGGCGGCCCCGAGGCCCGAGAGAGGGGCGCTGGGCCCGGAGCCGAGAAGCCCGGCCTTGAGATCCCCGTGCCCTGTGCCATTCCCCCTCCCCGGGCCTCCCTCTGCTCGTCCGTAGAGTGGGGCGGCTAGTGCCCGCAGGACCTCCGGGGTCACTTTGTTGTCGGCCTGCAAGTGTCAGGCCTCCCTGCTCCCGGCGCGCCCCCGGGGCCTCCGCTGCCCGGCGCGCGCCCCCGCCGCCCGGCGCGCGCCCCCGGGGCCCTCCGCTGTCCACCCGGAGCCCCTGCGGGGATCTGCTCTTCTAAATCACGGCTTGTTTCCCTTGTGACCCTTTTTTTAACTTCGTGCGTGCCACACCACCGTCCCGAAGAGAAGGGCGGGCGGGCTTCAGCACGTTCCCGGAGGGCTCCGTGACCCAAGAAGCGGTAACTTGCGATAGAAAGTCTCTGAGCGGCCCTGCCGGCCTTAAGCCGCCGCTTCGGGCTCTAAGTCTGAGCAGGCCCGTGGAAGCCCCGGTCTGGGGGCGCGCTGGCACCCGCAGTGTTGGGCGCGCGGCCGTCTTCGGAGGAGGCCCGACTCGTCAGTTTCCATTTCAGTAACTAATTAACGGAGCGTTTATTAAGCACCTACTGTGTGTTTGGCAGGGAGAGGGTTTGTATCAGAACAAAACTTGATACAAAGTTTCTACGGACTGAGTCCGCTGGTGAGTCTACTGAAGTCGTCTTCACCGTGGGCACAGAAAAGTCACAGGGATGTGGGCACCCACAGCCGTGGCAGGGAGGCCCGTGTGGCCCTTGGACTTTAAAGGAAACAAGTGAACGGGTGTGCCCTGGGTACAGACAGCCTGTGTGAAATTGTGAGTGAATAGAGAACAGCAGACCGGCCGGTTTGGCCACTGAGTAGAGCCTGTGAAAAAAGAAGCGTGGGTAATAAGCTTGGAAAAACCAGGAGAGGGCTTTACGCGCCAAAGGAAGGCATTAGAGATAAGAAGGAGCTGCTGGGATCTGTTTAGTCAGAGAGTGAAACATGGCCACTTAGTGCTGTGAGAAGATCTGTTTAATAGGCCTCTGTGTGGAAGGTAAACTAGAGAGAGGGAGTGAGAGCCCCCACTAGGATTGGGGCTCTGTAAATAGAGGTAAGGCGGTAGATGTGATCTGGAGGTGACATAAAATGGTCAAGACTTGGCCTCGGATTGGAGAATAAGGGGAGAGGGAGGAGTTTAGAGTGACTGAGATTTTCTTTTGTGTGTGTGTGTGTGTGCTTTTTTTTTGGAGGGGGACAGCAGGGCAGTTGGGGTCAAGTGACTTGCCCAAGGTCACACACCTAGTAAGTGTTAAGTGTCTGAGGCCAGATTTGAACTCAGGTCCTCCTGACTCCAGGGCCGGTGCTCTATTCACTGCGCCACCTTGCTGCCCAGAGTGACTGAGATTTCAAACCCGGGTACCCTCATAAGAAATAAAGAAAGAAGCTCAGAAGAGGTGAGGTTTTGGCAGAGTTCTGTTTCGGACAAGTTGAATTTAATATGACTATAAAACATCTGACTGGGGATGCCCTATAGTTTGTGATACAGAACTGAAGCTCAAGGGAAAGATTGAGGCTGGGTATCTAAATCTGGGGAGTCATCAACCTTTCTGTGGCCTTTAATACTGTTGGTGACCCTCCTAATGTTCTCTTCAGATTTTTGAGACAGTGCTCTCTCCCGGTTCGCTTGTCTGAATGTTCCTTTGTCTCCTTTGACTGGGTCTTCATCAAAGCTATACCTACCAACTCCTAAGGCTCTGTCCTGAGCCCTTCTCTCCATCTATACTATTTAACTTGGTGATCTCAATCAGTTCCTGAAATTTCAGTTAACTCTATGTGGATGGCTCTCAGATTTTCTTGTCTAGCTCTTCTCCATGACCTCCATTCTTGCATTACTGCTTATTGGACTTCTCAAACCAAGGGTTGTACAGACATCTTGAACACTCAGCTCCTCCAAATCTGAACTCATTACTTTTCCTTCCAAACTTCCCCTTCTTCTTAACTACTACTGTCAGGGGTGCTACCATCTTCCTAGTCAACCCAGGCTTGCAACCCAGCTGTCATCCTTAACTCCTCACTCACAGTTACACACACAGACATACACACTCACTCTCTCTCCCTTCCTCCCACTCTTCCTCTTCCTCCCTCCCTCCCCCTCTTTCTCTCCCTCCCTCTCTCCAATTAGTTGTCAAGTCCTGTCATTTCTACTTTTGTAATAGCTATATTATGCCTCCCTTCTCTCTTCTGTCAACTGTCACCTCCTTCCTGTTCTTCAAACAAAACACTTTATCTCCCAACTCTTAGTGTTTTCAGTGGCTATCCTTCATTCCTGGAACTCTTTCCATCTTCATTTCCACCTCCTATCTTCCCTGGCTTGCTTCAAAAGGCAGTTCCCAGTTCTCCTTAGTCTTCTGAGATTATCCCAATCTATCTCGCATATCAGCTTGTTTGTAGATAGTTGTTTGCATGTGGTCTCACCCATTAGACTGAGTTCCTTGAGAGTAAGAGCTGTTTTTTGCCTTTCTTGGTGTCGCCTGTGTTTCAAATAGTGCCTGACACATAATAGGCTCTTAATAAATGTTTGTTGACTGACTGACCTCCATTTTGAGGAAGAGCCTGTCATCCATTCCTCATTTTCCGGTTTTCACCACCATGACTTAGCTACCTCCTCCCTTTGTCCCTGCAGACCTGTCCTCATTGGTGGGTTGTTTTTTTTTCCTGGAACCTCCATTTTGGGCCCAAACCAGATATCTCTCATTGTCCAAGCTGTTGTGTCCCACCCCCTGCTTTTCTGCTTCCCTTTTATGTGTTGTCTCCTTCTCTCACCTCCATAAGAATGTTAGTTCCTTGAACTGTCAGTCTTTTTATTTGTATTTGTATCCTCAGCACCTGGTAAGCACTTAACAAATGTTTTGTTGACTGATTGCAAAAACAAAACAAAACTGAAAAGGAATGGCCAGGCAGGTAGGAAGAGAAGTAGGAGAGAGCTTTATTTAGGGACAGTGATGGTCAGCATTGTCACCTGTTGCATAGAAGTCTAGGACAGAAAAAAGGTTTGGGCAATTAAGGCATCAATTGATATCTTGAAGAAAGCAGGTTTAGTTATGAGATCAGAAGCTAGATTGCTTAAGGGCTATTGAGTAGGAGTTGAGAAAGTTAAGGTAATGAATGAAAAGAAGTTTTTTCTAGGAGTATGGCTGGGAAAGGGCAGAGTTTGAAGGTGGGCAAAGAGGGGATGGGAGTTTAAGACACAAGTAGGGAGGTTGGCATTGAGAAAGAGAAAACTCTTCCCATCCTTCAAATCTGGAACAAAAGAGGGAAAGAGTGGGGAAGTGATGTTAAGGTGATTTAAAGTGTGTAGTTGAGGGGGAAGTAGGAACTTTGACAGATTGCCTCAGTGAGGCAAAGTCTTCTCTTGAGAATGAGGGGATGATATAAGTCCTTTGAAGAGAAAAGAGAAGGTTTGGAACAAGCAGAATAGAAAGTCTTCAGGGAAAAGTAAAAGGATTGTTATGAAACAGTGAGGACAAAGTTGAGATTAAATTGTCATCACTGTTAGTTGAATATTGACAAACTGAATACTTAACAGCTGAAAAGTGCATGGTGAGAGTTTCTGAATAGAAGTTAGTGAATAGGAAAATAGAGCAAGGGATTTAAGAGTAGAGAACAATGTAAATTTGAACTGGTTAAAACTATAGGATTAACTAACTCATCACTGTCCTCTGCTGGAGCCTCTCTTGCTTCCTGATCCCTGTTACCCCCAACCCTGGATAGTCCCACCATCTGCCTCCTTCACTGCTCAATGGAGCTGAGGAGAAAATCATGAAACCATGCTAATTGGCTCCACTAAAAGTTGTGATAAATAATCTCAGCTCAACCCTCCCTGTAGAAGGCAAGACTTTCATTTCACCTCTCTAATCATTTGGCTAGCCCACCCACTAAAACAGCTTTTCTGAATCTGTGATTTGCCTCTTTCCTTTTCTCTCATGCCACTCAGACATCTTCCCAACTATCTTCCTTACACCTGTCTCTGATAAAGATAGTGCCCTTTTCCTTGCCAGGATAAACCCTTATGTGCTCACCATTGATGTCTCATCTCCTATCTCCTCCAGCATATTACTATCATTCCCATTTTCCCTCTTAAATATAACATATAAATATAATAATCTTAATAATAATAATGATCACCATAATAGGTATTATACTATGTGCCAGGTGCTGTGCTAAGTGCTTTGCAAATCTTACCTCATTTGATCCTCACAACAAGCCTGGGAGGTAGGTGCTATTGTTATTTTTTTACTGTTGAAGAAACTGAGACTACTAAAAGTTAAGTGACTGACCCAAGGTCACACAGCTAGTAATATTGTCAGGCTGGATCTGCACTCCTGACTCCAGACTCTGACTATTCCCTGAGCCTCCTATTTACTGGTTCCTTTCCTGCTGCCTACAAATATGCCCATATTTCCCTCATCCTTAAAAAAAAAAAAAAGAAAAGAAACTCTGTCTTCATTTCCTGATAGCTGTATTCCTCTATTTCTACTTCCTTTCTCTGTTAAACTGCATGGGAAAGCAATCTGACACTCAGGTCTACAATTTCCTCACCCTTCACTCTGCATTCTTTTTGGACTCTTCGTTTAAGTGAAGCTGCCTTCTCTAAAGTTATTGATGATCTTTTTTTTTTCCACTTGATAGTATTTTATTTTTTTCCAATTACACACAAAAATAGTTTTCAGCATTCACTTTTATAAGATTTTGAGTTCTAAAGTTTTCTTCCTTCCCAAGACAGCAAGCAATCTGATGATACAGGTTATACGTGTAACAAAATGATCTCTTTAATTTCAAAATCTGATGACTTTCTCAATCCTCATCTTACTATTATTATTATTATTCTATAGCATTTAACACAATCATCACTTCCTCTATATTTTCTCCTCCTACAACTAACTCATGACCACTTTTTCTCCATCTCCTTCGGAAGAATGTCATCCATGCCGTGGGTATTCCCTAGAACCCTGACCTAAGCCTTCTTTTGTTCTTAGATATTGGAGATTCTCAGCCTTTTTTGTGTCATCATCCCCTTTGGCAGTGTGGTAAAGCCGATGGACCCTCTCTCAGAATACTCATTTTAAGGGCCTAAAATATGTAAGATTATAAAGGATTATGTTCAAATACAGTTATAAAAATACTTTAAAAAACAAATTCACAGACTTCTTGGACCTCAAGTTAAGAACCAATGATCTGTACTGTCTCGCCTGATCTTATTGATTCCCTTGGGTTCGGTGATCCTTCCTACACCAATGTTTTTCTAGGTCTGTATATCCGTTTGTAGTATCTTTCCTGAACTGTAGTCCAGAAGCATCAGTGGCCTTTTGGATATCTTTAGCAGGATGTCTCCTAGGCATCCCAAGCATTACATGTTTGAAATGACTCATCTCTACCCTTCTCCAACTTTCCCCTTTTTCTAACTTTGCTAAAACTGTGGGGTGTGTCACCATCCTCGCAGTCACCTGGCTGTCATTCTCACCTCCTATCTGTCCCTTGACCCAGACATCCAGTCTCCTGTCAGATCTTGTCCTTTATACCATCTCTTGTGTGTGGCCCCTTCTCTTCTTCACAGACACCATCTTACTGTATAGTTAGTTCACCATCACCTCTTGCCTGGACTGCTGCAGTATTTTTCTAATTGGTCTCCCTCAATCTCCCCCCACTCCATTCCATTCTCTACTCACCAGATTTCCCTAAAGTATAGGTCTGACCAAATCACTCTTTTAGTCTCTACACTCCAGTGGATCCCCATTACCTCTAGGTTACAATATAAAATCCTCCGTTGACATTCAAAGCCCTTCACAACCCGTCACCGTGCAACTTTTTCTGCCTTATGCTTGACTCCCTTTCATCAACTCCACAGTCCAGCTACACTAGCCCACTTTGTGGTCCTCAAATATGACCTTCTCTGTCCAGAGTCAAGACAGACTCTGGTTTTTTGCACTTCCTGTTCCCTGTGCCAAGAATGCTCTTGCCTCCACCTCTTAGTTTTCTTGTCTTCCCTAAAGACTCTGCCCGAATCCTGCCTTCTCCAAGAGGCCTTTCCTGCTCCCTCCTTTTCCCACCTCCGCCCCATCGTGTCTACCCGCACATAGTGTTCACAAGTCGTGTCATTAAAATGCGAGCTTTTGAGGGCCTTTGTTTTGCCTTTACTTTGTACCCCTGGTGCTCAGCATAGTTTTCTTTTATGTAATAACTGCTTAATAAATGCTTGTTGACTGATGAAGTCAAAATTACAAAGGGAGGAAATCTAGTCCAAAGCAGGGATTGTGGCCGGGAAAGGCAGGGTGCAGTGAAGCGAATGAAAGTTGTGATGAGGAAGAAGAGGGTTAGAGGTGGTGTGAGGCACAGGGAGAGATGGAGAGATGAATTATAATGAGGTCAAAGGTGTTTCAAAGCTGCGGATTGCAGAACACATGATGACGGGGTAGGGAAAAGGGTGTGACTCTAGCTGCATGGTTGGCGTGGAGTGAAAATGCCCGTCATGGGCATAGATAGAGGAAGCTGATGATCTGTGAGACCAGGGTGTCTGAAGGGATGTCAGTGTGAATATTGCAAACCCCAAATAGTAGGGCAGGAACTGAGATGGAGGGAAATATCGTGATCCAGGTATTAAACTCTGAGAAAGGAAGGAGAATGATCAGCTACAAGAATCCGGTTAGAGTGATACATCTGAAAGCTGGGACATGTTGCAGAGTAAAGATGATAGGAGAATCAGGAAGTGATTAGTGCCTCCTTCTAACCCTTGTGTCACAGAGCATTAGTGCAGAAGATCCTTCCACTACTAAAGAGGGTGGTCATGAGTGTAACTTCCAGGGGAAAACAGATGACTTCAAGGATCAACAAGAAGCAGAAATCCAAAATGAGGTGCAGCTCATTTAAGAATAGAATAGGCTTCCCTTGGACAGAGTAGAAGGGGAGAATGGAGAGGGTGAAATGCCCATGGATATATATCATGAAGACACTGAGAATGGTAGATGGGGAGGGGAATGAGATGCTCTGCTCTAGGCAGCCTGTGACTGACTGGCTGGGATTCTGAATGGAACCAAAAGATAGTAGATTGCTACTTCTCAGTAGCAATGGTTGTGTTGATGCAATTTGGTTTATCATTCCCTCGGTGAGAGGTAGAGGGAGGGAGCCAGTGTGCACTGGGGAGCAGTGTAGTAGAAATAAATTGTGTGCCTTTGGTCCTGCCTGGAGATCAGGGGATCTGATGGTCAAAGGAAGAGATCAGAAGGTAAACAAATAAGTAAGAACTGTGATTTTATTATCCTGGTTACTCTCTCCCTGAGTGTATGTAGCAATCCTGCTCTAGTGGACAGTCTTCATAGTTCATAGACTTAAAGCTAGGTAGAAATTTAATTAAAAGTTATCTTACATCTGAGGCCCAGAGAGTTTTACCTGCCCAGGATCACACAGGTAGAGGTGACAGAGGCAAGATTCAATTCCAGGTATTCTGACCGTCAGGCCAGAAAATTAATCTTCAGCAGATGAACTTCTCCAGACTTAGGCTGGTTCTTGAACAGCAGTTTGTTGTTAGTTCATACTTAAAATTTTCCCATCTTGCTCGTAGTAAATGTTCATTAAATAGAATAAGAACTTCTAGAGCTTAGATTTTGCTGTTAAAATCTCCAGTAATCTAGGGCCACATCCCCACCAGGACAAGGCGTTGGAAGGAGAGTTCAATGAAAGTTGTCTTTATATATGAGAAACATTATTGTTTTGAGGGGTTGTGACAAGGAAGTAAGAGTTGATTACATCTTTTTCAGTAAAATAGAGTTCCATTTCAGTAGGCCCTCTTAGCATATGATGCATCTGTACTAATTCCTGCATACTTTTTCTTTCTACCCTGTGATCAGGATTGTTCTAGTTAGAGACAGGTATTTTTCCTGAGACCTTACACACTTCTATAAAGCTGCCTATTCCTGTGATTGAAGTTAGTCTTATTAGAGTCCATGTTCCAAAACTGTTGTCCAAGGGAGAAATTATCTCTAATGTTTTTGCAGTTTACAACCCATCCTAAATTTTCTTCAACTGGTAAATACAACAAGAGTTAAACATAAAGCAAATACATAGTATACTGGCAGAATTTACTCAGAATTTTTAAAATAAATATTATCCCCAAAAATGCACAGAAGAGAACAGAACAACGATTATTGGAAAACACAGACAAGCAGAATAGCTTTGAAAATAAGATGCTGAATTTGTTGTACACTTAGAGGGAGAAGAAAACTGTGTCATCCTGATGGTGGCTTCATGGATAATCACCTTTTTTCTCTTCTGCTTTGGATTATGGAAAATTCCAAATAAAAATTCTTAATAGAATTTAGTGACTGTACTTTTACACAGTATTTACATTTAATTCCTCTATAGGCAGGTTGTCGGGTTTTGTTTTGTTTTTCCAAATAATATGTTTGCCCTCCCCATAGATTCATAGAATATTAGAGTGGGGAAGGAATCCTCTAGACCAGCCTCTTCACATGACAAATCAGAAATATGAAACCACTGGAGGCTAGATTTATCACCTGATTACAAACGTCAGCTTTATATATTGAACTATCGTATTTGCAGAGTTGGATTTTTTTTTTGAAGCAATTGGAGTTAAGTAACTTGCTCAAGGTTACACGGCCAGGTGTTTCTCGATGTGTCTGAGCCCGGGATTCGATCCTCAGGTCATGCTCTTACTCGCTGTGCTACCTGGCTGCCCCAGAGTTGGATTGTTTTGAACAATCTGTGCTGCATGCTTATTTTAAAGGTGCAGGTAAAATTTAGGGTTTTCCTGGCTCCCGCTTGGGAAGTGATCTTGCATCAGCAAGAAGCACCTAGCTTCTCAAATTTCTTGAGCTATTTTAAGCAATACAGGAACCTAATTGTATTTGATTATGGAATCAAAAAATGTGAAACCCTGCTTACCTTATTCCCTTTACCTGTCATTACATGAAGGAAAAGGAAATCCTCTTCAAAAAGGTTTCACCTTTGAATAATGGACCCCTTTGGCAATCTAGTGAAGTCTTTGGATCCCTTCTCCAAATAATGTTTTAAATGCATAAAATAGATAAGATTACCAAAAAAACTCATATCAAAATACTAATAAAAATATTTAAAACAAAACAAGGTCAAAAATCCTAGGTTAAGAATACTTACTTAAAACCTTTCCCTTAGTGGGAGGATTGCCATAAGGTCCTTGCAGTTGCTGCCTGGGCTCTTTGGGAATCCACAGAGATAGGAAGAGTATCTATCGTCCCAGGCCAAGTATGGAAGTTTGAGGCCAGTTCTTTCTGTGTGTGGTTAGATGCCTTCACTGGTACAGATAATAGGACTTGAATACTATAAATGTTATCTGCTGTGTAATAGGCTACTTTTATATTCTGATTTTTCATATTTGCTGGTCTTATATAAATTTCATTCAAGAAATTCTTCAATTAGGTATCTAAACATTCATCTTGAAAAGAAAGTGAATCTTGTTGGCTACCTTTGGCTGTCCCACCACAGCTACACAATGTCTGGCTGGGCACCATGACTTCAAGTTGTCTGCGTTTTTAAGTAAAATGTTCATTTTGCATGGGCACATAGAGGTACCTTTTGACCTAGGGATATAATCTAGAGGTGGAAAATATTCTGCAGGAATCGATCCTGTTAGAAATTTTGGAAAGTGACTTTTCTGACTTTTTCCCCTCCCTCTTTCAGCCAGCTTACCAAAATCTAAGACAGAAAGTAGACAACTTTGTGTCAACTCATCTGGACAAGCAGGAATGGAACCCAGCAATGAACAAAAACCAGTTGAGAAATGGGCTGAGGCAGAGTGTGGTTCAGTAAGTAAACAGAACTGAGTAACTAGACAGCAGCCGTGAATATACGTGTCTAGTCGCCACTTACTTAGTCAAGATTTATGTTATGGAAGAAGTAACCGAATTACTAGAACAGGGGCTGACCGAAGCAAAAGCTGTCAGTCTTTGATAACTCTAATGCTTTTTAGTGTAGGAAAACATTTTTGTATGTATATTTGTTTCTTGGTTAAGAAATAGTAACTTCTTTCGTTGTGTTCAACTAAAATTATTTGATGGTTTAAATTGAAGTCTCTTTAGTTTATTATTGCCGTTATTAGTTTGGGTATAATGTTCTTAGAATATGTTAGATATTAGATAATTAGATAATGTTCTTAGAACATAATTCACGCTTATCCACATAGTAGTGAAATTGCAGTTTTCAGAAAAGTTCAGGGTCTTATGATTCGCGAAGTTCTTAGCATTGCTGTGAACTTGATGAATTTGTTAATGACCGTTCCTGCATGAAGTTGGTTGTTTTTTTTCTGTGTGGAAGGTTAGCCTCAAAATATTACGCTGGCCAAACTCTGTTGTTGCCAGGGACTGAAAGATAACTTTTTTGTCCAGAAATGAAGTACAAGGTTTTTGTTATTATTGTTATCACAAAAATGAGAATCTTTTTCTATTATAGAAAAGCCAGCACTCTTCAGCTTGATGCAGGTTTCTTAAGCTTTTGACAATAAAAGCTAAAATTCCAGGGAAAGTCTGTAATAGCTTTTTTTGACTGATAGATAAGAAAGACTAATAATGTTGAATGGTATAAGATACTTTATCTATTTGAAATCATAATAATGTACCTTCCTTGCTTTTTTTTCTAGGAAATAGATGTTAAAAGGAGGGAGGGGGGATAGAGATTAGACGTCAGATTAGTGTTTGCACTAGTTGCCATTGGATTACTACCTTTTTAACCAGTATGTTGTGAGGGTTAGGGTTTTTTGTAACATGGGGAAAAAATACTTTTGAGAGTTTGAAGGAAAAGTCCTAAAGTAATTCAAGGTGGTGTTCTTATTATTGTTACTATGACAATTTTTGTAAAGACAGTAAATACCTTGCCCATTATCTATAACCCTGGAAGAATTTCTATTATTGACCTGTACATGTTGATGTTCATCCAACACACTAACCTCTCAGTTCCTCCGATTTGTTCAGCTCAGCTGTCCCTTACTCTGCTGCACCAGCCTCACACAAGAACAGCAACACCCATCTCTCTCGTTCATAAGTGTTAGCACCTTTGTGACAAAGAATGGAAGTCTCCCTAGCCTTCCATTCCATTTCTTATGTCCCCCTTCTTTTAAGCCTGTTATTCACCCTCAAAGTCATGTCCATTTCTTCTGTACTTCAGTGCTCTCCCAGTCAGTCACCCTCACTGAACTGACTTTCCTCTCCTGCCAGGTTTGACTTTAGAGTTCACCAGTTCACCATTACCTTGTCTTGTGCTCTCATATCTACTGTGCCCTTGTCCCTCCTGCCTTGGCAAACCCTTAGCTTGGATTACTACTACAGTCTGCTCCTATTCGGGTGCTTCTTAATGTGTAAGGAAACCCCCTCCACCATACTTGACTTGGTTTCTCTACACATTTATTACCTAATGTTTTTTACCTCAATTGTGCCCTCACTGCAGCAAGGCAACCATATTTCTCCTTCCTATCACCCATAGCAACTGTTCTGAACCTTCTCTTGCTCCTCACACTTCCCCATACCACTACCCTCTCAGGAAAAGACCTTGCCTCATATTTTGATGAGAAAATAAAAATTATTCACCATGATTTCCCTTTTTTCCCCTACTAACATCTCCCAGATAATTGATATTACTCCCATTCTCTCTTCTTTAAATTTAGTCTTTGATGAAGAGATTGTCCTTCTTACCAGTGCTTACCAGGCCCTTTACTTGTATTCTTGAACCCTTCCTCTCATGACTCCAGCAAACTGCCCTCTTCCCCCCCGCCCCCAATCAAATCTTCTCCTATCTCCTGGTTCATCCCTTGCTACCCGCTGACATGCCCGTGTCTCGCCAATTTTAAAACAAAAATCCTCCCAGAAAAACCTATTTGACCTGATTCCATCATTCAGTATCTCTCCTTCTTTTCTTAGCCAAACTCATGGGGGAAAACTGTCAGCAGTAGTTACCTTTTTCCTCTCTTTAACCCTTTGAAAATCTGGCTTTCAACCTCTCCAAATTATCAGGGACTTCTCATTGCTTAATGAGAGCATTTAAAATCCGATGGCCTGTTCTTAGTTTTCAAGCTTCTTAAGCTTCCGGTGATATTTGACATTGGCCATCTTTTCTTTTTAGTCATTCTCCCTGGGTTTTCCTGACACCATTCAGTCTCTTTTGTTGGTATTCTCATCTGTCTCGTGCCTTCATCTTTCCCTGTTCTTTGTTCTCATTGTGACCTCCGTTCTCTCTGCTCCTCACTTCGTTTCTAGGCTGTCACCATTGCACTGGTTACCAACTCCTCCTTTCCAGTCTTTCTTTGGTGAACCAGTTCAGCCATAAACATCCCTTGACCCCTTATCCTGTCAGTGAACTTGTCTTACCAAGCACCAGCTTTGGATTACTTCTGCCATTCGCGGTTTTCATTCCTATTCACATGTAGCTGAACAAAACTAGAGGAAATCCTGAAACTTCTAAGTCAATTCACTACAAAAATCTCAAGTGGACCCTCACTTTAGCAAGGCAGTCCTTTTATGCCGCCTAATTGACTGTCTCACTCACCACAGCATATTTTCCAAACCTATTTTAATCTTTCCTCAAATCTCTTGGCTACTTAAACTACTTTGTAGTTTAGGTTCAACATTGGAACAAAATAAGATCCCCTCATATGTCATTCAGCAGTTAGCAAAAGAAGATTTATTTAGGCATAGCAGGAGAAGAATATCCAGCAGAGGCATTGAGAATTGACTTGATTCAGCTAAGTGAAGGTGTCTGAGATCCAGCATCTGAGAGCCCCACCAGCTCCTCCTGGCCACTCTGTATTCAGGCAGCGAAGATGTGATGTCAACAATCTGAATCCTTCAACTCCTGAGTGAACCACTTCTTGGGGTATGTCTTGGTACCTTTTAAGAAAACCCAAGCCTCACAACCCCCCGATGGTGGGAACGATTAGGTGCTGCTTAGTCCCTTTCAGAAAATGCCTTTTTCCTGCTGTCTCTTTCATCACCCCATCTCATGGGAAGATGTGACTCTGCTTGCCAAGGAAAACCCCTCTGCGTGCACAAGTGATCCCGTTCCATTCTCCAACAGGTTTCTTTCTTTCATCCATTTTGTTGAGTTGTTTCAGTCATGTCTGACTCTTTGTGACCCCACTTGGGGTTTTCTTGGCAAAGAAACTGGAATGATTTGCCATTTCCTTCTCCAGATGAACAGACTGAGGCAAACAGGGTTACATGACTTGCCCAGGGTCACACTTATTAGCTAGTAAGGGTCTAAGGCCAAATTTGAACTCAGGAAGATGAGACTTCCTGACAGCAGGCCTGGTGCTCTAGCCACTTCACCGCCTAGCCGACCTCTTTCATTCCTGCTATTTTACTGATCTTCAGTCTCTTCCTCTGCTGTGTCCCTGCTGCCTACAGATACACCCAAAACGCCCTTAAAAAACCCGCCCCCACTAGCTGTGGTTGTGTATCTTCTCCCTTTTGTGGTGAACTTCTTGAGAAGGTTTGTCTGCGATGAGTAAACAGTGCTACAGTGCGAAGCTTCCATTTCTGTCTTCCGGCTCTCTTCTCAGCTTCTGTAGTCTGGCGTTCACCTACCCGCTTTCCAAAGTTACCAGTGACACTGGTCGCTCCTGGTCCTCTTTCTGCCTCTCGGACTGCTCTTTCTCAGCCTACTAGGTCATGCCTGTTAACCGTGCCTCTAACCTTTCTCTTTATCTCCCTTTTTGCCTCTCTGCCTATTGAACAGAACAAGATAGACATCTTAAATTTTTTATGTCCAAATCTGAACTTAGTATCTTTTTCTCCACGATTCCCTCCTCTTTTTAACTTCCCTATTACTTCCAGGACAGTACTGTCTTCCAAGTCACACCAGCTTATAACCTAGCTGTCATTCTCCACTCTTCATTCCCCAGCCCCATAACCAGCCTGTTCCCAAGTTCTGTTGATGGTACTCTCAGAAATTCTCTCCGGTGTGCCTGCCTCTCTCCTTCCTCTGACCCAGCCACCATTCTGGCACAGCCTCATCACCTCACACCGGGACTGTGGCGAGTTGGCTTCACTGCCTCACTTCTCTCCTTCTAATCCATCTCTAACTCAGCTGTTCAGTTGGTTTTCCTGTAAATCTTCTGGCCTAAACCCCTTCCTAACCTGGCCCCTCCATATGCTGTTCCGCAGTCAGGTGATAACTATACTGCTTGTTGCTTCTTGCACAAGATACTCCATTTCCTCACAGGGCCTTTCCCTGGCTGGCTGAGGACTGTCCCTGGAACTTCCTCCCTCCTTATCTCGGATTCCTGATTTTCCTAGCTTTCTTCAAGTCTCAGCCAAAATTCTATCTTCTTCAAAGAAACCTTTCCCAGTCCCTTTTAATGCTAGTGCCTTCTCCCATAATTATCTCCAATTTATCCTGTATTTATCTTGTTTGTATATAGTTGTGTATATATGTTATGTTGTCTCCTGCATTAGACTATGAACTCCTTGAAAGAATGAGCTGGGGGTTTTTTGCCTTTCTCTGTAACTCTAATGCTTAGTTAGCATAGTGCATTGCACATAGTCGGTACATAATAAATGTTTTTTAACTTGATTCTCTATTCTCTTGGCTTCCATTTGTCAGTTATCTCTATGCAGATGACTCCCACATCTATATATCCAGCTCTTTTATTTCCCAACTTCCAGTCTTCCATCTCCAAATGCCTAGTGAACATTTTGAATTGGATATACCATAGACCTCTAAAATTCACTATGTCCAAAATAACTCATCTGAAAAAAACCAACCACGTCTACCAGATTTCAGTATTTCTGTTAAAGATGCCACCGTTCTTCCAGGTTACCAACCTCAGTCATCCTCAGCTCCTCATTCTCCTTCATCCTCTATGCCCTTTCAAAAGTTGCCAGATCTTACTATTTCTACCTCTTTGCTACCCCTTCTGTCTTCATACAGCCACCACCTTAGTATAGGCCGTATTGTAATGGCTGTGACAGCATGCAGCAGGAACCAGATTAAAATGTAATTGGGAAATATTTAACAAAACAAATAAAAATACAAGTTTTCTGAGTTGCTACGTGGTCAACAGGGAGTTTCTATTTGAGTTTGACACCCGCTGCTCTACTCAGTTGCCATAGTTATTTAGTACAAATTTGATCATATTTCCCTACTCAGCCAACTCCAGTGGCTCCCTACTGCCCTGCCCCCCTGTTCAAGTACAAACTCCTCTGTCATTTAAAGTGCTTCACAGCGCAGTTCCAGACTTATTTTTCAGCTTTATTAATATACATTATTCCCTTCTAAGTATTCTTCAGTCCAACCAAACTGGCCTTCTTGCTTTGTATTTTTTTCAAACTTGACAAAGAAAAGGAAGGGAAGAGAATGAGCATTTATACAGGATACGCTATGTGCTAGTCATTTACAAATATTACCTCATTTGATCCTTAGGGTCACTCCCGAGGTAGATGCTGTTATCCCCTTTTTTACAGTTGAGGGAATTGAGGCAGAGGTTGAGTGACTTGTCCAGGATAGCACCTAGTAAGTATCTGAGTCAGATTTGAATCCAAGTCTTCCTGACTCCAGTCACTGCCTAGGGGACAGACATTCATACTGTCCCTCTGTGTCCTTACACAGGCTGTCTTCATTTCCTGGAATGTGCTCCAGCCTCGGCCATCCTTCCAGGCTCAGCTCAAATCTCCACCTTTTCTGTGAGGCCTGTTCTGATTCTTGCCCCTCCCCAACCCCTAATTAATTGCTGATGCCTTTCCCCTAAGTTATCTTGTATATACTTATTTTGTTTTTGTTCATGCTCTTAATCTGTAAACATGTTGTTTTCCTTTTTGGGGACTCGATGGCAGGGACAGTTATTTTTTGTTTTTGTGTCCTTAGCACCTAACTTAGCGATTGGCACAGAGTATATTGATTGATGTAAAACTCCAGGGCTTTCTGTTGTTTTTTTGTTTTGTTGTCCCAGGTTGCATTAATATAGCCAGGACCATAATGTTTAGAATTGATCAGGAACCCTGGTTTGATTGTTTTCTCTTTCCTAGTAGAATTTACCTTAATGTAGCAAAGTGATATTGAATGTGATAACATGGTTTTAAACCTGCCTTAGGTATTTGGCTACCATAGGCATTTATTCATTGATGTGCAGATCTAATAATCAGTGTTTTAAATTATTAACAATTAGCTATATTATTAAACCAGCAAGATATTACAAAGAGAAAAAGTTCCATAATTATAAGCAATTAACTGCCAAATGACAGTTAACTGTTTAATCTTGTTTGGTTCAGTTCCCTGATAGGATTACACATATTATCCCAAAGTTCTATCAAAACTGTGACACAAGCTCACAAAGACTTTTTCTTTAAGAAGCAAGCCCCTTTTCATGTGGTTCATCATGGTTATTAGTCCATCATCTTAGTCTAAAATTAACAAAGCTAATCCAGAGAGATTCATTCCCATTTCCCCCTCTGACAGCCTTACTACCTACCTCTTTCCCCTCACTGCTCACAAAATGGAGGGACATTCTGAGTGTCTGTTTCTCTTTAAAGAACTAGTCTGTCTTCAGCTTAGAGTAAATGGTGTGAGATAAGCCTGGAGAGGGAGGTATGACTGGTTTGCAGAGAGGGCCTTGCATGCCCAGTTAAATTTGGGCTTTTACTTTGTAGACAGTTGAAATGCATTAAGCTATGGATATAAACAAATCTTTTCATGAGGAAATAAATATGGCTGAACTGTGTTGGGGTTCAAGGGGAAGGGATTGAAATGTAAGAAAACTAGATAAAGATAGATCATCTTTGAGTCTATTGCAATAGTTCTGATAGACAAAAGAAAAGTCTGTATTACAGTGGTAGTGATAGAAAGTGCTAGAGAGAAGTTATAGGTTTGAGAGATTTCAGAGGTAGATTGTGTAGTATTTGACAACTGACTATATGTAGGAGGTAAGGGAGAAAGATGCATCTCTATATAATAAGTACCCCAGTTTTGAGCTTTACAGACTGGATTAATTTTAGTCCTGTTGACACAAATGGGGAAGCCCTCAAATGTCATGAGTATACACAAAGAAGAGTTAAGTTAAGGAGTCTGGTTCAGGCTTTGGGGAGAGAATTTTAAAAGTAAGACATGTTAGATTGCATGTGACAAATGGACTGCTGCTTGAAGGAATTACTCAAAAGGACTTTAGTTCTCACCGTGTTGACATTCATCTGGGTGGACATAAGAACTCTCAAATTACTGTGGTTAGGGTGAAGGTGATGGTTCTTACAGGAACTGAGTAACAATATTTATTTGTGTTTACACAAGGTCAGGGATGCTGGAAGCTGGAGTGGACAGAATTATTTCACAGGTAGTGGATCCAAAACTAAACCACATCTTCAGACCACAGATAGAGCGAGCAATTCATGAGTTCCTGGCTGCACAGAAGAAAGAAGACACTATACCAGCTCCCCCTCCAGAGCCTGAAAATCAGGATCCACCTGCTCCTCAGGATTCCTCTTAAGGTATTATGTCACCGTGCTTAAACTTCCTGGTGTCCGTTTACTTTGCCTCTCACTGTCCTGTATGATGATTTATTTTGTATGCCACATTAGCCAGTCATTTGGGGTGACACTGAGATGGCCCCTAAACCATTAAGATAAATTATCACCCGTGAGTCACACAGGGTCCTTGAAGAGTATTTCCCTCAGGAGTCCATCAGTTTGTTTTTGCTGTGGGTGTTCTGTATAAAACTTCACTGTATCAGCGACTATTTGAGAGATTGTCTGTGACACCAGAGCCAAAAATTAAAACTATGAATAGTCTCTTCATTTTTAAAAACCATCTGAAATGATAAATGTGTACAACAAATCAAATTCCAAGAAAAGCTTTTTCTATCTGAATGAATCTCCCTCCTAGAAATGAGTTAGCCTTTTGTTTTATAATGTTAAATAACATTTAGCAAGCTCTTAAGTGGTGTCCTTGATGGAGTTCAGCCAATCTCCCTGTATCTACTGGAGGTATCTTCCATTGCTATCATATTTGAAGGTTGACCCTTCAGATATCAAACAAATTCTAAGAATTTGTATTTTCAGCACTTGAATAACTTTCTATCGAGTTCTGAACTAAATTGATGAGGCAGATTGTAGCAGATTGACTAGTGTTTGCAAGATGGATTTAATAGTAGTAGCTGCTGTTACAGCACTTGAGGGTTTGTGAACATTGCTTTTGATCCTTAAAATAGCCCTGTTTAAGATACATAATAGGGGCTTTTTTTTTTTTTTTAACAGATGACAAAATAAGACTGAGATCAAGTGACTTATCTCTAGTTTTACAGCCAGTAAGAACCAGAGGTAGATTTGTATTGTCATTCCTGGTTCTCAAATGCAGCACTCCACCTTAGCATGCTGCCTTTCTGATTTGATTTAAATTTATCAATCAACTGGAAAAAGATAAATACCTTTCAAAAGATATAGTGTTGGCATTTCAGGTGAAAGTTAACTTCATTTTTGCTGTACAAATAAAAAGTGTCATATCTATGTAGAGCAACCTATGTTCAAATTCTGTTTCTGCCACTTAACCCACCTGTATGATCTTTGGGAGGTGACCTGATCTTCCTGGGACTTCAGTTTCCTCATCTGTAAAATGAGAGAATTGAACTAGATGACGTCCAGTGTCTTTTCAGCTCTAGAGCATATGATCCCATTCCTATTATTAGGGTTTTCTATGTAAGATTTCCTTTTATATGAAATGAATCAGACAAAAACTGAGGTTAGTCATCATTTTATCTAGTACCACTGATGGTAGCGGAAGACCCAGGTATGTGAGAAGACAGTTTCTCTGTCACCATAATTTTAGTTTATGTGTTTAGTATATTCCTTAAGTTTGTGGAGTAATTAAAAAAAAATGGGACATCCTATTTTCCCGTTATTTTTCTGGCTTAACTATGAATTCTTTGGTTACCAAGAATTTTAAGTGATTATGACATTTTCCAAAAAGTGGTATTTGGATCTGATTGTACTTTTTTTTTTACAGCCTTTTTTTCTTATGCCTTTGATGACAGCTGCTAAAAATTCCATATAATTGACAGTGTGAATAAGCTTATTCAACTTGACAAGACTGCAGCCTCGTGATGAAGATCTTCAAAGATTGTAGAGCCTTCAGATTTCATTCCTTAGTGAGAGCAGTGTAGTAGCAGTTTGAAGGGGGGGAAATGCAGTTTGCCAGTAGAGAAACTGACATGGGACCTTTATAATCCTTAAGAAAGCTATTGAATTGATAGTGTAAGGATTGAATCCTTACAGGCACTCAGGAAGTTGCTTAGAACTTCTGCCTTTTGCGTAAGTTTTGGGGAAAGGGGTGGGTGGTACATCTTGTAGGGGTTTTGTTACTTTGACATGGGAGGGATTTGAATTGACTTATTAAATGTTCTTTTCACTTTTCTAATAAAAATTTTTAAACATGCCTGGTTCTAAGTCCTAAACATAAGCCATATTAAGCTTTACATTCTCTCGTCTAATGTTTCCTTCCACCTCTAAAAGTCATTCTTAAGTGTTTTTATTGCTGAGTTTTATGATAGGAAAATTCAGTTCTAGGATCTGGGTTTGAGTCCCAAGTTATAACCTTGACCAAGCCACCTCTGGACCTCAGTTTCCTCATCTTACAAAATGAGGGGCTTGAACAGGATTGTCTTCAAGATGTCTTTTAACCCTGCTTCCTAATTTGACCATTAACCTAGCTTTCTGCCGCTTAAAGAAAAAAAGTCAGATTTTTTTTCTGTCAGTTTAATAATGTGTAAATATAAGAGCTTGGTATTTTAAACTCTTATTTTAACTGTTGTTGAAGTACAACTCCTTGCTCTGGGTTCTTTGCACTAAAGAAATTAAAGGCTTGACTGTTCTTCCCACCTATACCCTTTTAACATAAAAATAATACATAAGCATTTATTCTTCTGGAAGATAAGAAAGTCTTTGCCCCAGTAGAGCCTACTATTTAGTAATGGGGTAAAATGATGTGACTTAAGTAGATAATGTTGAACCTGGAATCAGGAAGACCCAAGTTCTACTACTACTGTAAATGCTAACTCTGAACCTGAGCAAGCCACTGAAGCAAATAGCCCTCCAAGTATCATATCCGTGTTACCTATTGTATTAGTATAATAACAGTATCACAATGAACAGTATTTCATGACCTGTTCAGTAAGTCCAGCAGCCCTGGTGTAGATAAGGGGAGATTGTGTGTGAAGACTACACAATTCAAAAGATTTTTGTATACTATTAAAAAGACTGTTTTTGCAGGAAGCTTCAGTGTTTGCTAGTAACTGAGCAGATGAAACTGTCTAGGGCCAGGCTTCATGTAAGGAGGACCTAGTTTGCCTGCCTGCTCTTCTGTCCTTAGAGTGCAACTCAGACCAGATCCATAAATGGCCTATCTGAGACATTTCAAGAAGGAAGAATATGTGTGTACTTGATTAGAATCAGCAAGTGCCATTTCATGGGGGGGACCAACATTTCAGAAAGTTAAGGAGGCTGTGTCATTGGTTCCTTTGTGTGCATTATTCTCATTAGGCTAGAAATGAATAAGTGAAGTTGTGAATCTACTCCTAGGTACGAGCATATTCAGCTGTCTGTACAAAGGACTTGCTGGCTTCATAGAGTTATACTGCTGAGTCTGTTTTTAAAAGCTGCCCAAAGGTACTTTGCAACACTTAAATTTGAGGTTATGAATTTACAAAGTTGAATTTGAAACTGAAGGGTAGTTTGTTCCAAAAAGCTCCAACCAGGACTTACCAGAAAAGTCAGTTATAAGTATCTCGAATGTCACTGACTCTGGGCTCACTCCCCATGAGAAGTGCTTGCATAAGTAAAATCTGTGTTACTTACTTTTGAGCTCACCTAAGTCCTCTGCTGTTTTCTCTACCCTGCATTTTTTAGGGGGAGGTATGGGGGGAAGAGGCCAGGGGATGTGACATTTAAAAATTTAAAAAAAGATGTTTCTAGGTAATCATTTTATTAATAATGCTAACATGCTAATAAAACAGATGGGCATTTGGCTGGCCGTCTATTGGTCCAAAGATGAATCATGGAGTTGGGCTCATAGTTTATATGCCCTTGGAAGAGTGGGTGTTCCCGAGAGTGGCGATCAATTCTGACTGATTTAACAAGTAATAAGGGAATGAATATTATAATGAGAGGTAGGCTTATTCACACCATGAGGGTCTTGGGGTATGTGACACTGAGCATCCAGTCTTGGTCAAAGAGACTAGCAATTTCTATATTACCTGTCTGACAAAAGGGAAAATCCACATTTTCCCAGACTTGTGTGAGTAAATACAATGAGGAGGAATCCAATTCACCTAAACTTAGAATTTCTTTATTTTCTTTGATTAGATCTTAGCATAACTAGCTGAGTCCTTTATTATTATTTACGTACTTTTAGTTTTCAGCATTGACTTGTATAAGATTTTTGAGTTCTAAATTTTCCCCCCTCCCCAAGATAGCATGGGGTCTGATCTGTTCATGTACAGTCATATTAAGCATATTCACATTAGTCATGTTATAAAAGAAGCATCAACAAAAGAGAAAAACCACGAGAAAGAAAATAAGATGCTTTGGTCTGCATTCAGACTTTTTCAGTTTTTTCTCTGGATTTGGACGGCATTTTCCGTCATGAGTCTTTTGGAATGGCCTTTGATCTTTGCATTGCTGAGAAGAGCTGTCTTATCAAAGCTGGTCATCACACAGCATTGCTGTTGCTGTGTACGGTGTTCTGTTCTGCTACCTTCAGTCTGCCTGATTTCTGGATGAAAAAATGGAAACCTGTTAGCTCTAATTTAGTAATTGCTTATTAATATATGAAAGAATCTTTTCAGGGGGATTTCTCATTTGATTAGTATGTGTAGGAAAAACACCAATGCATATCCGTTCTTGTTACTTGCCCAAAGCTAGTGTATATTAAAGGCAGGATCCAAGAGCTGGAAGGGACATCGGAGGCTATCGGATCACATCCCTCGTTTTACAGAAGGAAAAGCAAATCAAGAGATTTTAGCCCAGGTTTTCCTGCCTCCAAAAATCTAACCCATATGGTATAAAAGGTGAGGGGTGGGGGCTGGATGCATGACAATTCCCTTTTCAAGAGAAAACAAAAGAAGCTTACCTTGAGGTTAACCACAACCTGAGCTTTTAAACCTTGCTGTTCTAAGACTTCAATATCTTTAGAAAAAAATACTGAAAAATCCTCCAACTACATACAGCGGACTGCTCTGAACTTTTTACTCTATACACATCAGCATCAGTGAAAAGCCTAGATTCAGGACAGCTAGATAAAAAGCACCAACGTGTAAACATCCCAAAACTTGTTAGATAAATTGATCCATCATGGTGTTGTGCTCGATTTTTTAAGTTTCCCATCACTTCAAAATTTCACACATTTTGTGTGAAAAGGAAGAGAATGGAGCATCTCCTTTTGAAAGTTATCTACCTGGGGTGGCCAGGTAGCCCAGCAAGTAACAGCACCAGCCCCAGTGTTGGGATGACCTGGGGATCGAATCCGGGCTCAGATACTTAGCACTACACCCAGAAATAACTGGCCATGTAACCTTGAGCAAGTTAACTTAACCCCAACTGCTTTAAAAAAAAAAAAAGTACCTTGTGTTAGCATCCCCATCTTGTGGGCTTTTCAGGTATCACAACTAGTGACCGTCAGGCTGAGTGTGTTGCATGTTTGCTCTTGGGTACAATAGAATATTAACTGAATTGTGCATACCTGATCACATATGTAAGCTCATCTCTTGGTTTTCCTACTGACATTCTTGGTATCTGTGATGTCACAGGGGTTCCTGACTCCATTTTACAGCATTTCAGAATTATAGGGAACCTCAGAAACCACCTCATTTAGTTTATGTGGAAAAAAAAAAGTCCTGGGGGGGCGGCTAGATGGCGCAGCGAATAGAGCACCGGCCCTGGAGTCAGGAGGACCTGAGTTCAGATGTGGCCTCAGACACAACACAAAAAATAGTTATGTGACCTTGGGCAAGTCACCTAATCCCAATTGCCCTCCAAAAAGGTGCAAAAAAAAAAGTCCATTTTGCAATGGCCTCAGAGTTGTTACTAAGCCTCAGCTTGAAGACCTTCAGTAAGAAGTCCACTACCTCATGCAAATATTCCCATCAGCAAGTCAAGGTAAATGATAGTCTTTGAGAGCTCCCTGAGGCACTGAGGTGAAATGGTTTGCCCAAGGTCTTACAGCTGCCATGGTTAAGAGGCTGTACTAGAACCCAGGCTTTCCTGACTCCCAGGTGAGATCTGTGATAAGCTGTGTTGAGTCTCATTAGTGTCCTTGTATTGTGATGTCTAGAACTGAAGGCAGGACCCAAGCTGCTATCTGATCAGAATAGATGGTGAATCCTTTCTATTCTTTCTCTGAAAGCTTTAAAATTTTTTTCTTCTTACATGTAAGGTTTCTGTCAGATTATGTCAGTCTTACCTCTATGACAAATTCTTGGGTGGTAGAGTCACTTTCCCACAAGTTTCCTATCATTTCTACCTCAGCTGCTAGTCTCTCCCTTTGGGTGAAAATCAGATCTAGAATAGAAAATTCCCTTTAGTTACTCTACCTTTTGAAAGATGCAAGTATCATTAAGGCAGACTAGGAAATTATTAGCTGTTCAGTTTTCATGAGAGCTCCAGCAGGCACAAATGAAGTCCCCTTGAGTTCTATAGCATACTTCCATGGGTTTTGTTTTCCACACCGCTTTTTGTTCCCGATGGGCCTATAGTAGACGCCACAATGACAATATTGTTTCTTGTTCTGCCTCCACTGATACTTACCCAAATATTCTCCACCGTGGTTCTGCTCATCTGCTTCCTGGACTTCCTCAAATGAGCCACCACCTCCCACTTTACCTCTCCTGTTCATTTTGAATAAAGTATAGCCTTCTGGAAGATACTTGGCATAGAACTCCTCCCACCAGGCTGCAGTGATGAGGTCAAATTGGCTTCAGTCCATGAGTTTGTCTCGCTTATCATCCATACTTTTTATAAACATCTTAGACAATGGGGTTTATTTTCATGCTCTGTGAATTTATGGATGTATCTCCTGTGGTTCTTCCTGCAGTATAGCATCTCTTTCATATTTTCATTGTTTTCAGTTTAAATTACTTTGGATAAGATTTGCAATAGTTGAGGCAAATACAAGCCTTGTGAGGAGTCCCCCGTCCCTGTTCTCTCAGGAAAGGAGTTTTTCATTCCTGTAGTTTCTTCTGTGGTCCAGAAGTTCAAGTCTTTTTCTCAGATGTCATCTTTGAAATTATTTTTTATTGGAACTTTTTGTTTTTTACATCTAATTTTCTCCCAATATACCTCTCCTTCCCAGAGAGCCATCCCACATAAAGATTTTTTTTTAAGGAAAAGAATAAGAGAGTGAAAATCAGCAAAAACTAATCGATGCATTGAAAAAGGTCTGAAAATGTTTATGTTCCACACCTGTGGAACCTCCCACAGCTGCTGAAGAGTTGGGGACGGTGTTAGACATCATCTTTTGCAGCTGTTCACTTCTCATATTGGCTTTTTATTTTATTTTTGTCTGTGATTGGCAGATGAAAGCACCACCTATGCCCCTAAGGTATTCTTGCCTAAGACTAATCTTTGACAACAATCCCAGATTTGTTCTGGTACTATCATTTGTGTCCACATGAAACACCAGAATTGTGTGGTAATCTGACTTAAGTCTTTGGAGGTTTTCTGTCATGTTCCCCTCCTGACTTACAAGCTCCAGGAAGACAAGTAGATAACCCCTGCTATTATTTGGTTGCTGTTCATCCATCAACCACCACCCCTCATTTTTACCAGGCAGCACCTATAAATCCACATCATTGTTGATTAGAGAAGAGATTGCTTTCTTCACACAGGGTCTAGCTCATTTCTTTTTAGAAAAAGCCCAATATCTGTCAATTCCTAGTGTTCAAAGGTCCTTCCCTTTCTCCATTGCATCACACATATCTACCTGATAACCTTTTAGCCTCGGTCACTATTTTTCTCTACCTCTTACTATTTCTTTTCTTCTGTATTTTCAGATGGAAATGGGTCGCAGGAGTCTAGTGGTCTGGACTGATGCCTTAAGTTTAAGATTTGAGCAAAATAAGACAGTTGTAGAACATCTGGCAGTTAGCAAAAGGAGGCTTGCTTAGACCTAGCCAAGAAAGATTTACAGAGCAGGGAAAGGACATTCAGTGAGGATATAGCACCGACTCAGCGCAGAACACGTAAACTTGCTGATTTGCTGCTTACAATCCTTGAAAAGCATTTACTTTTCCCTAAGGGTTTGAAGAAGTTTGATCAGTAGCTTGAGCCTTCTGTCCATAATCCAATGAAATCTTGAGGACAGTTTTGATAAGTCTTAAGGAAAAAAATGACCCTAGCCTGCCCACTGCGGGGCCTTAGGATGTCACCCCCATCACAGGACTTTTTTTTTTTAAAGGAACATTTCATTCTTGATGACCTGGAGAAAGGAGACGTGTTCTTTGACCCCCTTTACAAACAATGTGAGCTTCAGTTTTTGCCATCCATAAAACCAATCTGCACTTAGAGAATAAATGATTCGTTCGTCTTTGGCAGAAATACAAACATGGCAAACTGAATCCAAGTCCTTTCCGAATTTCTCTTGATTCCCTTACATGCTGGTTGCTTGCTAGTAGCCCATCTGGAAAGCTGGTGTCTGGAAAGCTGGTGTGATACATCTCTAAGAGGAGAAGAACTTTGGGCTGTAGTCACAGAATCATATTAGAGCTGAAAAGTATTTTCAAGACCATCTCATCCAGTCTCTTTGTGGTAGAGGGAACCCAGAGAGGGGAAGTGTTTTGCTCAAAGTCACACAGCAAATTAATAGAGCTAGTATTAGAACCCAGGTCTCAGACTTCCCAAGTAGATATCTTTACAGCACAATATATTGTCTCTCTGTATTGTCCCTGATACCATGAGTTCTAAATGAAGATGAACAGATTACATTGTATTGTGAAATCTAGTATCTCTAGATTTTTTTTTGTTTTCAGTTCCAAATTCTCTCCCTCCACCACCTCCCACATCCATTAAGAAGGCAAGAAATACAATACTCATTGTACATTCTAATTTATCCAAAATATTAGCCATGTTGCATGAAGAAGAAAAGAAGCAAGAAAAATCCAAAATATGCTTCAGTCTACACTGAGTCAGTCCATCAGTTCCCTAACTGGAGGTAGATAGTATATTTCATCATGAGTCCTTTGGAATTGTCATGCATCTTTGTATTGCTTGGTGTTGCTGAGACTTTCACAGCTGCAATCATTGCAATATTGCTGTTGCTATGTACATTGGAGAACAGAATCACCAATTGGAGATTGGCTGTAGATTAGATATTCAGGGTTCATGCAACTGCATTTCCCAGTAGGTAGAAAAAAAAAATCACGGGGCGGCCAGGTAGCACAGCGAGTAAGAGCACCGGCTCCAGTGTCGGGATGACCTGGAGATCGAATCCCGGGCTCAGACACTTAGCACCCACCCAGAAACACCTGGCCATGTAACCTTGAGCAAGTTACTTAACCCCAATTGCTTTAAAATAAATAAATAAAATACAAAAAAAAATCACTGCTGAAAATTGGTTTGTGCTCTAATGGCTGATATTTATAGAAACACAATGCCCTAAACGTTCTTATCAGCTTAACATCAATTTCTGTCCCTCACTTTTGTCTTCCTTCTTTTTTCTCCTCCACTTTCCTTTTTCTCCAGGCCAATCAATGCTTTTGTAGCTCTACAACATTTCAAATAAAATCCATAACTTCATTGCTGTGGACATTTCACTGATGCAGATTCCAACACCTCTAAACATTCGGTAGGTTGGACTTTGAGAGGTGCTGTAGCTAAAAAATGAGTCACTCCAAAGCCAATTTGTAATAATTGCTGTGGTGAGGCTGCTGCTACTTTTGATAAAAGTGATTTTCACACACATCTCAATTCTCACAACAGCTCTGTAATTCAGACAAAGTAGAGATTATCATTTCCATTGTACAGATGGGAAAAACCGAGGCTCCCAAAGGCCAAGAGACTTTCTAAGGAAAGCAAACACATCTTGAAATTGGTATCTATAGTAGGAAGTCTACAATCCCTTACCACCAAATGTTTTGTGAATAGGAGGTGGTCAAACAATCAATATTGAGTTGAATTGAATTGGGCTCCCACCTCTCAATTGACTGAATAGCTGCAAACTTTCAAGGGGAAATAAATCATGTAAATATAAGACAGACAAGGGACCACAACATAAGGCAATTGAGGTATAGGCTATTTAGAATAAGAGAATCTGGGTTTCAGTATTGGCTCTACTTTATTACATGAGCTTGGGGAAGACACAGAACTTCTCTTAGTTTTTTCATCTTTAAGGTGGAGATAATAATACATGGCTTATCTTCAGAGTTGCTGTAAGGAAAGTATTTTATAAACATTAGAGGGCTATATCAATGAGCTATTAAGGCCTCCATGAACCCTGTGAGTCAACCGGCATTTATTAAGCACTTATTAAGTTTTGCTAAGTACTAAGGACACAAAGGAAGGCAAGAACCAGTCCCTGCCCTCAAGGAGCTTACATTCTAATGCTTAGAGACCCTGGACAAGTAACCTTTATTACTTGTTCATTTTTTTGTAAAGCAATTGGGGTTAAGTAACTTGCCCAAGGTTACCTGGACAGTTATTTTGTGTGGGTGTTAAGTATCTGAGGCGGACCGGGGGTCCTCCCAACTCTGGGGCCAGCGCTCTTACTCACTTTGCCACCTAGCCGCCCCTATTACTTGTTTAATTAACATTGTTAACTAACAATGTTAATTAACAAATAACCTGGACCTGTTTCCATCTCTGCAAAAATATAGATTAGCTCTGAGGTACCTTCTAGCTCTCACATATAGTCACTTGGAAGATAGTAGACCCCCCAAAAAATATTGACCACTTTTCTCAGGGGAAATCCTGTGCTTTTTTCTGTGTGTGTGTGTGTGTGTGTGTGTGTGTGTGTGTGTGTGTGTGTGTGTGTGTGTGTGTGTGTAGATACTGCAATTGTATAGCAAGGGCTGTGACTGTGAGTGCATATGACTAGGTCTGAGGTCTGGACTTGAAAATCGTGTCTGGATTGTGGCTGGCAGGGGGTAAAGCACTGTCTAGCCTGGCAACTCTTAATAATGCCAGGGATGGAGAGGGAGACAGGAAAGCTGGAGCGTCTGAGCTTTCATTGGCAGGCTACACTAGGTGCTGTCCATCATTTTATTCATGGAGAATCTGGGTGGTCAGCTGTTTATGGCTTTGTCACTGGGGATGGATTGGAAGCAAAACTGCATACAAATAATTGCTTCCTCCCCAAAATTCATCTCTCCCCCATTCCCTCTGTCACCAGTCTAGGGTCAGGCCCACATTGCTTCACAGATGGATTATAGCCAGAGCTGGGTTAGTGTGTATGGTGTACATAAAGAACATTGGCTGGTAGTCAGGAGACTTGGGTTCAAGTCAGTTTTTCCACATAATACCTGTGTGATCTTGAGCAAGTTATATCATCTCCCTGAAGCAATTTCCCTATCTTTTAATTAGATCAGGGTTCTTAGACCTTTTTTCTATGTCTGGATCCCTTGGGCAGTCCAGTGAAGCCTATGAGCCCCTTCTCACAATCACATTATCAACTGTATGAAATAAATTTTACACCAAATTACAAAGAAAACCAAATCTATTGAAATAGAGTTGTCTAAATATCTTATTCTTCCAAATTCATAGGTCCTCTTAAATCTATCTATGAACCCCTTAGGAGTCTGTGAACCCCAGGTTAAGAATCCATGGATTAGGTGATCTCAAAGATCACTTCAAACGATAACATGATGTGTTCTAAGAACCTTCCAGGTCTGACATTCCATGCTCTGACGTGCCCCTCCCTCCAGCTCAGATCTGAAAGTTTCCTCTGGTTGCTTCTATATCCCTTCTCTTTTAAGGGCATTCAGGGAAATTCTCTGAGTGCTCGAGAGTAGGGGAACCTGATACCAATAGGGGTGGCTTGGCTTAGTGTTTCCTTTTCCAGGTACATAATCAGATATGCAGCCTTCACAGAGAAGATCAATCCATTCACAGTCTCCCTCTTGAGAGGAACCTGAAATACCAAGGCACAAGTTTCTCCTGAGCCAAAGAAAACTGGCAGCAACAAAATCACAGTGGGAGGAACATTGAGTTTTGAATGAGAAGATCTGGGTTCAAATCCTGACTCTGCTACTGAATCCATGTGCAACTCTGGGTAAATCACTGCCTCCTTCCTCCCCACTCATCGCCACCACCCTGGGTCTTAGATTCCTTCTCTGTAAAATGAGGACATTGAACTGAATGAACCTGAGATTCATTCTAGTTTTAGATCTATTTTCCTGTGATCTACTATGATCCTTCCTAATTCTAAGTTCTATGATCCCATAAAGGTTCCAGTCTGCTGGCCTCTGAGGGGCTCATTAGACCTCCAGCCTCCTCTCCCTCTCTCTGAACCTTGAGAGAATAAGGTAGTGACTGAAGAAATTACTGGTGCCTCTAGTCAAGACGACCAAGCAGTTTCTCCTGTTTTTCAGTCTTCTCTGCCCTCAACCTTTCTCCAAAAAAGAGTTCAGTTGTTTTACCCACTAAGGGTTTAAAAGAGAACTTGGCCATACCCGACACTTACATGCAGTGAGCTAGCTCTCCTGTGCTCTCACCTGCAAGAACCCGAGGCCTTTGAAAATATCAATAATAATTACACTGAATGTAGCTAAGGATGAATGTGGCTGTCCAGCAGAGGAAAATGATTAGCAAGACAATGAAATAACAATAATAATAGTTCTCATGTCTGTGGTTTTCAAAGACACAACAACCCTGTAAGGTAGGTAAGACAGGTGTCACTATCACCATTTTACAGATGAGGAAACTGAGACTCAGAAAGATGCAGTGACTTGTTCTAGGTCCCACAGCTAATATGATCAGAGTTAGAATATGGGCTCCAGTCTCCTAACTTGAATCCAGTACACAGCCTCTCCCACATATCTTTCAATTACAATTTATTGCTTTGTTAAGCTCAATCAGTTCTCCTTGAATGTGCTAATAGCTAGTGGTAAAGATGTAATAACGCACTCATAAACAAATCATAACAACACAAATTTAGACTGTATTTTGAAGTTTACAAGTGTTTTCCATACAACAACTAAGTAGGATAACTCCTCATTTCCCAGATATAGAAAGTGAGGCCAAGAGAGAATCAATTTAGTAAATAGTAGAGTTAGGATATGAATTCAGCAACAAATGACAAATCCATACACCAAACTACCCCTATGTTAAGTTGAAAACTGACTCATTGGCGGGGACATAAACTCTGCATTTGTCCACCATTAATGAAACTTAACTAAACTTAGGTATCTATCAATATATTGCATGCAAAAAATATTTAGATTACCAACATATGTACTTCCTTCTATATCTGGATCAAGACACAGTGCAAAACAAAATTCATTTCTAGTAGTAAAGTGAAATTTTAGGGACAAAGAACATAACATTGGGCAAATCAACCTTTAATAGCTACCTTCAAGCCTTCTTTTCTTCCTTCTTTCTTCCCTACCTCTCTTCCTATTACTCCTTAACTCTTTCCTTATTTCTTTCCTTCTATTCTTTCCTTCCTACCTTCCTTCTCTCTTTTCTTTTTCCCTCCTTCCTTTCCTTCTTCCTTCTTTCCATCCTTCCCATGCATTAACTGAATGGTATAAAGTTAAAGCATGCAGACTAGAGTAGAGATATTAGGATATTATGAGCATAGGACTTACCAGTGGAAGTAAACTTAGAAATCATATAGTCCAGACCCTTAATTTTTTACTATTCAATTCCAATCTACAGATATTTATTTAGCACCATATTTCAGGCATCGTGCTAGGTGATGGAGCTGCAGAAACAAAAATGAAAGTGTTTGTCCACCTGGAACTTGCATTCTACAAACGAGTCCCCCAAAGGCAGCTGAATTGCCCAGGGTCACACAGGTAATAAATATCAGAGCCAAGCTTCAAACCCAAATCCTCTCAATCCCAACCCATTGCTCTTTCTGGACTGTCTTTTTACCTAATTATACATGTGCCTCTAAAAAGGAATCCATTTACTAGGGTTATGATTCCTACTGTGATTCTGTAATAAAAATCTGACATATACTTAGAAAGAGAACAGTTATCCCAGTGAGCCACCCTGGCCTTAGCAAGAGCAGGAAGGGCCAAATTTCTTTCCTTTCCTTTCCTTTCCTTTCCTTTCCTTTCCTTTCCTTTCCTTTCCTTTCCTTTCCTTTCCTTTCCTTTCCTTTCCTTTCCTTTCCTTTCCTTTCCTTTCCTTCCCTTCCCTTCCCTTCCCTTCCCTTCCCTTCCCTTCCCTTCCCTTCCC
>NW_027186372.1:6370830-6391438 GCF_028583685.1 Petaurus breviceps papuanus
CCTTCCCTTCCCTTCCCTTTCCTTTTCTTTTCTTTCTTTTCTTTCCTTTCCTTTCCTTTTCTTTCTTTTCTTTTCTTTTCTTTTCTTTTTTTAATCATGGTAACTAGTTTAGAGAATCAGGTCCTAGTACAGACAAAGTAGATTTGGATGAGTATCAGCAGTGCTATTTGCAACTGCTGTGGGGGAATAAGCCCAATCACACGGGTACACAGGAGAGTTTCTAGCACAGGTTCTTTGATCTGCTTTTCTAAAGGAAAGCAACTCAAGAGGGGTCAACAATCTTACTTGAATCAAACATATATATTATTTTCTTAGTTCAGGGGGGAAAGTCAGCACCCTGAACTTCAGAGAAATTACAGGCAGCAGTCATAGCATAAGGACCAACAGACAGGGACCAAATAATACATACATCACAGATCAACAGACAGATCTGTCTGATCATTGCATACATACATAGTCACCACAAAGAGAGGCACCAACATCTGAGTTTTCAAAACTGGGGGCTTCTTAACAGCTACCCAGAGTCTCATCGGGCTACATCTTCCCATAAGTAAACCCCAAAGCAAAATGCTAACCGCAGAGTATATATACACTTCTTCAGGATCAGATGGCATCACCACCCTCATGATCCACTGCCTAATTACAAAGTAACAAAAAGTGTGGGCCTTCCTGAAAAACAAGCCTCCTCTAATCAAGCTTCTCTTGTTGGGGTACATGTGGGGCCTATCGATGGTCTGGGAAGATCTTAACTTCCATTAACATTGCAGGATGCTGGTCAGATATCTCGTGAAGTCTCTCCAGAGCTCCCTGGGGTGATGGCAAAGTGAGGTGCATCTGATACTACTTAGATAACTGGCTACAAAGAGGATCCAGGCTTAATTAATAATTAATTAATCACTTTAAACAGAATGCTGGAGTATCCCAGCAATGGTGTGTGGTCCTGTGCTTGTCAACATTTCTATCAAACTTAGATTGTTTATAGCGTCTAAGTGTATGTTGCAGGTGACATGAGGTGAATACAAGAGAAAGCTAACATTGGGTGACATGGTATGAACCTCAAAGGATCCCGACAGACTTGAATGATGGTTTAAATCTAAATGGAGGTAACTCAATGAGAATGGCTGAGGATGCCCCTTTCACATTCTGACAAGTTTGCTAATTGAAAGGAGCGTGGAGAAGGACAGATGTGAGACTTGTATAAGTGAGAGGCACTAAGAGAGCAGTGTACCAAGACAAGGCACTTACCCAGAATAAAGACAACAGCTACAGTTCCCTTATTCCCAACATCTAATTTGAATATGACTCACGGGAAAACTTTACAACTGGTCCCTGAAAAACTCTGACCCCCAGAACTGTTTTGTGAACAACTGTACATTACTGGCAGAAATTAAGACTTGGTTTGTCACCATGAGCTAAAAAGAAAGTCTCTCAATGAAAAAGTCCTTCATAACCCAGCCCCCTTCTACCTTTCCAGTCTTCTTTCACCTTTCTTTGATCCAGTCACACTGGCCACCTCCTGGCTTTTCCACAAGCAAGACTTTCCATCTCTTGACTCTAGGCATTCTGGATGTCCTCTGTGTCCCCCATGCCTGGAATGTTCTCCCTTTCCCTGACCATGGTTGGGTTATACCAATGGAATAGCCCATGCCAATATAATAAGCATATAGTAAGATGATACTATCAGTCAGGGTGGCTAGGTGGCTCAGTGAATAGAGCACCGGCCCTGAAATCAGGTGGACCTGAGTTCAAGTCTGGCCTCAGACACTTGACACAAAAGCTAGCTATGTGACCTTGGGCAAGTCACTTAACCCCAACTGCCCTCCAAAAAGCAAAAAAAAAAAGATGATACTATCAGAATTTACAGATTTTATGCTATACTGATTAAATCAATAACACTTTATAGAGCTAGAAAAAAATAACAAAGTTTGTTTGGAGAAACAAAAAGTCTATAATCTTGAGGAAAATTGTGCAGAAGGAAAAAAAAGTAAGGGAAATAATGAAAAAAGAAAGGAAGAAGGCAAAACATTACCAAACTATTTTATAAAGTACTAATCACCAAAGTGATTAACTTAAAAAATAGAAAAGTATATTGGTGAAACCAGCTAAATTAGCAAGAACCAGAAGCAATTAAAAACAATGTCTCGTTGTTTAATAACGCCAAGAACATTAATTTTATGGAGCTAGACTCTGGGTTAGACAAGAACTTCAGGAAAACAAGTTGGCAGAAATAAGGTTTTGACCAACTCCTTGTACCATGTACCACAATAGGCTCAAAAAGATATACTTGTCTTGCATATAAAGAGTCTCACTATGAAAAAAAACTAGAGGGGAAAGAAGATTGACAAGTATCATTGGGAGAGAATTCTTAACCAAGCAAGGAATAATGGTGATGATAAAAGCAAAATGGATCATTTCAGTTACATAAAATTGGAACACTTTTGCAGAAATAAAATCAATGAAGCTAGAATAAGAAGAGAAATTATCAAGTGAGGAAAAGATTTTCATTAAATATTACTGATAAAAATCTTATTTCCAAAATATAACAGGAATTAGTGCAAATTTATAAGACCAAAAATCTTTCCCTAATAGAGAAGCAGTCAAAAGATGCAAACAGTTTTCAAAAGACTTGCAAATTCCAAACTACCATAAGAAGACATACTCTAAATCAATAATTATTAGAAAGATGTAAATTAAAACATGTTTAAGTTTCACCTCACACCCTACAATAGGCAAAAAAACCTATTTTTTTGACAAAAACCAGAAACTATCATTATTGAAGGACCTATCAGAAGATAACCACACAAATGAACTACTTGATACAGTTTTACTTGGTCCAATCATTTTGTAAAACAATTTGGAATTTTGCAAGAAAACCAACTAAAATGTTCCCAAGGTACCCTACTACTGGCATATACCCCAAAGAGGTCAAAGACATGGTCAAAGATGAATATATACCCAAATATCCATAGTGGCTTTTTTTGGTAGTAGCAAAGAACTGAAAGCAGAGTTGGTACTCATTCATTGGGGAATATACGAACAAATTGGTATATGAATGAAATGGAATAACACAGCTATGTTTTTCCTGTGTAATAATATGTGAGGAAATGACAAAGTATGAGGAATTCAGAAGAACATAGAAGATTTGCACGAACAGATGCAGAACAAAATAAGCAGAACTGAAAGGATAATATAGTCCATGAAGCCAGTAATACAATGAAAAGGTCACTAAAATGGAGTTGAACTCTGAATAACCAAAAAACCAGCAACCCTTCTGGAGAACATATAATAAACAATGAAAGAAAGGTAAGGAGGGAATAGGGCAAAATAGTAAACACATTGTCTGACACTGTCACTGTATTCAGTGTTTGTGCTTGACTGTTTTTCTTTGCCATGAAGGAGGGTTCAGTTTAAAGGGAGAAATATTTGCAAAAATGACTTGAATGTAAAAACAAAAAGCATCAGCAAAATGAAAGGAAGGAGTGAAGGAGGGAAGGAAGGAGTGCAGGAAGGAAGGAAGGAGGGAAGGAGGGAAGGAAGGAGGGAGGGAAGGAGGGAGGGAAGGAAGGAAGGAAGGAGGGAGGGAAGGAAGGAAGGAAGGAAGGAAGGAAGGAAGGAAGGAAGGAGGGAGGGAAGGAAGGAAGGAAGGAAGGAAGGAAGGAAGGAAGGAAGGAGGGAAGGAAGGAGGGAAGGAAGGAGGGAAGGAAGGAGGGAAGGAAGGAAGGAAGGAAGGAAGGAAGGAGGGAGGGAAGGGGGGAGGGAAAGAAGGAGGGAAGGAAGGAGGGAGGGAAGGAGGGAAGGAAGGGAGGAAGGAAGGAGGGAAGGAAGGAAAGAAGGAGGGAAAGACGGAGGAAAGAAGGGAGGGAAGGAAGGAGGGAGGGAAGGAAGGAGGGAAGGAAGGAAGGAAGGAAGGAGGGAGGGAAGGGGGGAGGGAAGGAAGGAGGGAAGGAAGGAGGGAGGGAAGGAGGGAAGGAAGGAAGGGAGAAAGGGAAGAGGAAGAGAGAGAAAGAAGGAAGGGAGGGAGGGAGTTCTTTTCCCCTCTGATTTCTTCTAGTCTTTTTCCTGGACACCTACTTTCCACTTATATCTCTCTCCCTGTTGGTTGTGTAATTGTCTAATTGTTTTTATCCCGTTCCTATTGGATTATAAGCTTCTTGAAAGCAGGACTTGTGTCAGATCTATATTTGTGTAATTGGAGCCAAATAAAGTTTATTTAGTAGTTAAGTTTATTGATGAATGTTTGTTAAGTTGAATTAAACGGAATTAAACTGAACTGAACTGAATTTTGAGGAGGCTAGGCAAAATGTGTCAGGGAGACAGAAGGACTAAATGCCCTTTCGAGACCTTCCGTGTGCCAAGCCCTGACTCCTGGGTTGTAAAGACCCAGACTCGGGCTCTGCATGCCATGGACCTCCCATCATTCAACTCAACCTCTTGAGCTCATGTTACTTGAGAAGACAGAGCAGCTCCTTAGGGTGGAAAGGTTCAGTCAAGTCTCTTCTTAATGCTCCCTTTGTGGAGAAACCTTCCACCAGCCCAGGCCCTAGAGAGCTTGTCTCATCAGGTCCACTGTAAACAGGACTGAGACATTCTAAGTAAATACTCCCACTCACTGTTCTGTGGGGGAATGGCCTGGCCTCTCAGGGAGGCAGCGAGAGCTTATGGAAATGACAACAGGCAACAAATTGAAGGGCTGTGAAGGACAACCTGACCTGCTTACCTGAAATGACCATTGCGTGGGGGCAAGAAGAAGCCAGCCAGTGATGGCTGAAGGCTACAGCTATGGCCTGTCCCTAGCCTCTGTTCCTTTTCTCTGACAATCTGACCCTAAATAAGGCATAGGATCTTTGGGCCTCTAACCCTTCTTAGGGACTTAATGGTGATAAAGTTTACCAGGGATGGAGAACCTGTGACCTCAAGGCCACATGTGGGACTCTAGGTCCTCAGCTGTGGCCCTCCCAGTCAAAGGGCTGCACTTGAGGACCCAGAAGACCACATGTGGCCTCAAGGCCACAGGTTCCCCACCCCCAGCTAAACCCTCTAATTTTACAGATGGGAAAACTGAAATCCTAGATAGATCACCTAATCATTGTTTTCAATCCAGAAGAGATCTTAGAGATCTTCTAATCCCATTCTGTCATTAACAGATGAGGACACAGAGATCCCCAGGTAAAGTGGCATCCCCAAAGCCAAACAGCTGGTGAGTAAGAGAGCAAAGAGTCAGACCCCTCCCTCAGCTCCATCTTCTCTTCTGATGTTTCCTGACTGTGCCTCACTATGATCCTTGCTTCTCAGAAACCCCTGTAGGCCAGCACCCCTCCTCCTCACACTCAACAAGTTAGACAACAATGATAGTGAGATGGATTTTCTCGAAGCATCATCGTGTATGCCCTAGCGGCAGCGGCATCCCACTCATCCTCACAGTGGCTCTGAATGCTGGAAAAGGCTGTTGGAAGGAGACGACTCGGATGTTTCTGGTAGTACTGAGGCTGGAATCCAGATTTCTGCACCTAGTCCAGCTGTCAAGTTACTACATCAAAGATAAAAGATCTAGATAAACCATATGGATTCCATTCCCCTACTCTTACAGCTTGGGAAGCCGGCCCAAGAAGGCAATAAAGGTATTCTGGCATATACAGTTTTGATGACATCATGCTAACTCTTTGAAGTGAATACTTCCTGTACTAGATGTCCACTAACCATCTCTCTGCTGGCACAAGTTCTGTCATCTTACATAATAGCTATTCTTCTTACCTTCGTGTCATCAGCAGAAATGTTATTAGCCTGCTGTCTGTGTCTTCATTCAGATAGTTGACTAAAATGTTGAATAGTAGTGATCTAGGAACTTCTCCCTGGGACATGCCACTCCCCTACTTGACCATCTCTCCAAGCTGACATAAATTCATCAATCACCCTTCTTTTGGTCCAGTCATTCAACCAATTCCTAGGTCATCTCAGTGTGGGAATTTTTGTTACTTAGAAGGGTCAATTAAGATAAAGTTTAGAGTCCAAAGAAATATATATTTTTTTCCCTTTCATACTCCCCAAATTAAAACATCAACTGTGGCTGGCTTTGGTGGAGCTTCTAAACTTGGGTTAAGCACTGAGTTGTTTTGTTTTTAAGACTAGGTCTCCCCATCTCAACCAGCCTGGAAATTCAGGGGCTACTCACAGGCTTCATCCCACGACTGTTTGCTTTGATCTGTTCCATTACTGACCTAAGCCAATTAATCCTTTTTTTTTTCTTAATTTCAACAAATTTATTGGTACCAATATGTAGAAAGAAAAGTTTTACAAAAAGGAAATTAATATATAGAGGGAAGATGAATTCATATAAAAATGTCAGACTACTTAAAATACATATTACAAAAAGGCAAATGCCTTTTTGATCATCCATAAAATTTAACTCAATCTTCTCAAGGCCAACTATATTGTTGTAAAGCGGCTGGTTAGAAATGGCAGTTGAGCCTACAGCCATGGTATATGGCTACATGTTAGGGGCCTATACTTCAAAGCCCGGTACCTACAAATGTGCTTACTGATATATTTAAAGTTCTATTTCATGCTAATGAAGCAATTTCTCAGTCCATCCTTCTTCAGGCAACCTAGTGACTCCTGGGCTCTCACCATCTTGATGCCAAATTTATTTATCTATCTATGTGTTCATTTACTTATTTATCTATTTAATTTTTATGCCAAATTTAGTGCAGAGAACTTTTTGACATAGCCCATTTCAGATCAGAACTCCCAAGTTCAAGAGATTTGCCAGCCTCAGTCTTTCTGGCAACTGGCATTACTGATGTATGCCATTATTCCCTGTAAGTGCTGGGTTTATGAGCCAAATGGACCAAAATGTGAAACTGCCCATTGTCACTATTTCCTCTAGCTGTCTTAAAATCCTGATTTTAGATTTGGAGAGGCCCCTAAAGGGTCATCTAAGCCCCTCATTTAAGAACCTGGGACACAGTAAGGCTAAGCAATTTGCTCAGTGTTACATAGACAGCAGGTAGCTGAGTCAGGATCTGAATCCAGGTCCCCTGGCTCCAAATCCAGCATTCTCTGTGCCGCAGCATATTTCCTCTCTTAGTAAAACAGTTTTGGAAGATTAAACAGTTACAGGTCTAGAGTCTAGAGCCAGAGGGTACTTCAGAGGTCATTTAGTTCATCCCCCTTACTTTACAATGGAGAAAACTGGCCCAGAGAGGTTAGGACCTACCTCACATATTTATTTTGAGGAGAAAGCACTTTGAAGACTTTAAAGCACTATGTGAATGAGAGTTGCTATTATTAATATCACTCTGGCCTCAGGTTACAGAGCTAGTAAGTGTCATTACTGGGATTCAAACTCATGTCCTCTGATTCCAGATCTAGGGCTCTTTCCATGATGCTGCCTCTTATACCATTGCTCTGCCTCTCAGTATGATCTGGGCTTCCTTCCCTCAGGTGAGCTGCTGCTCCCACTGCCCTCCCTACAATGGCATCTTTTGAAGTCCTCGCTAGTCAGAAGCATTGCCATTTCTGTATTCACCTCAGGGCCTCCAAGAAGCTGGGATCTGTGCTTTTCCCTAGCAACAATGAACACACAGAGCTTTGGCATTTTAGATAAAAAACCCTATCTTGCTAGTTTCCTTTTTTTCCTCTTGAGTGTATATGTGTGTATATGTATATATGTGTATATACATCATATGTGTATTATCTGCATATGCGTATATATACATACACAGATATGTGTATATGTATATACACGCATATAGCACACAGGTGTATATGTGTGTGTATATGCATATCATGTATATGTATATGTACGTATATATACATACATATATTCTTTTTAAATTTTTTATTAATATCTTTTATTTCTATATCACCTTAATTTGCAAATATTTTTTCCCCTCCCTTAACTGGAAAACTAGGTGCTGTTGTGTTATAATAAATTACACCTCAAGAAAGATAAATTGGAACTAGATAAGGTCCAGAGACAGGTAAGTGAACGAAGAAGAGGACCTTTCTTCCATAATACTACATCTGAATGAGCCGCCTAGAGGCAGCTAATGATGTCGTGGATAGAGCGCTGTGCCTGGAGTCATGAAGACCTGAGTTCAAATCTAGCCTCAGACATGCACTAGTTGTATGAACCTGGGCAAGTCACTTAACTTCTGTCTCCCTCAGTTTTCTCAGCTACAAAATGAAGATAATAATAGCATCTACCTCCCAGGATTGTTGTGAGGATCAAATAAGATAAAAATATGAACAAAGCACTTGGCACTTGGCAAAGTACCTATATGGTAGGTGCGTGATAAATGCATATTTCCTTCTTCCATTCCTTGTAACAAAGGATGAAAAATAAAGAGAAAAAAAGTTCAGTAAAATCATACCACATGGCAACTGAGGAAATCTGATTGTATGTGCAGTGTTCTATACCTAGAATTCCCCATCTCTGCAGTAACAGGAGGGAAGGGTTTTTCTTGTCTGTTCTCGCATGCCGAGCTTAGTGATTATAAATACATCATAACTAAATGACATTCAGTTTCATTTTTTGTTGTTTTTAACACTTATATTGTTGTGGTCATTGTATATATTGTTTTTCAAGTTCTAATTACTTAATTTCCTCCTCTTTCCTGGTTCTATATCAATTTATATGTCTTCCTGTACTTCTTTGAATTCTTTTGCTTTGTCCTTCTTATAGCAGCCACGTGGTGAAGTGGATAGAATGCTAGTCCTGAAGTCAGGAAGACTCATCTTCCTGAGTTCAAATCTGACCTCAGATATTTGCTAGCTGTGTGACCCTGGGCAAGTCACTTGACCTTGTTTTCTTCCGTTTTCTAATCTGTAAAATGAGTTGGAGAAGGAAATGTCAAACCACTCCAATATCTTTTCCAAGAAAACCCCAATTGGGGTCCATTAAGAGTCAGACACAACTGAAAACAACTGAACAAAAAAACAATGTTCCATTAAATACACGTTTGCTGGTCCATTTTCAAGAGGAAAAAAGTACAGATATAAAAACGACACTGCAAATGTGTGAACACCTAAGGTTTGTATTTGCATATGGTGCCCATGAGATCCTAATTCCAAGTTAGTAAGTTCAATAAAATCACAGTTTATAGTTTATGTTCTTGAATTGGGTTTTGGGTAAAATGTGTCATAATTCAAAGGATTTCAAGTTTTAAGGGCCTTTGCTTATCAGCTAGTTCAAACTTCCTACTGCAAAAAGAAACTTCTTTCCCTTAAAGGTTCATAGGGTCTTAGGATTAATATCTGAAAAAAAACCTTAGAGATGGTCTAGCTTAATAGTCTCCTCTTTTAGAGGAGGAACCTGAGATCAAAAGAGGGGAAATAGCTTGCTCAAAGTCATTTGGTCTCCCAGTGATGCTTTTCTTTTTTGAGACAGGGAGTAAACATAAGAAAAATATAGTCATAAGAAGAAATTAAAGCTATCTATAATCATATGAAAAAAATACTCCAAATCACTATTGATTAGAGAAATGCAAATTTAAAAAACTCTGAGGTACTACCTCATGTCTATCAGATTGGTTTCCTCCCCTTGTATTCAATGTCTTCAGGATATCTTCTCCTTTTTTTAATTTCAAGAATTGACTACATGGGGATGGCTTCCAAATCTATCTCTACTTTGATCCCTCTCCATCTTCCCAAATCTTCATTAAGAAGGACCAGATGTATCCTAATGATCCTTTAATATCAGAAACCTAGTTTGTCAGACAGACACTGAGCTCATCACCTTTTCTAAATAGTAAATATTAGATTTGAACAGGAAATTTTCAGATGAAGAAATTAAACCTTGCTACATCATATGAAAAAAATATTCTAAATCACTGTTGATTAGAGAAATGCAAATTAAAACAATTCTAAGGTTCCATATCATAACTATCAAATTGGCTAATGTGACAAAACAGGAAAATTATAAATGCTAGAGAAGATGTAGGAAAATTGGAACACTAATGCATTGTTGGTGGAGTTGTGAACTGCTCCAACTGTTCTGAAGAGCAATTTGGTTTATAAAACTGTGCATACCCTTTGACCCAGCAATACCACTTCTAGGTCTGTATCCCAAAGAGATTATTAAAAAGGGAAAAGGACCCACCTGTACAAAAATATTTATAGCAGTTCTTTTTATGGTGGCAAAGAATTGGAGATTGAGGGGATGCCCATCAGTTGGGGAATGACTGAACAAGTTGTGGTATATGAATGTAATGGAATACTATTGCTCTATAAGAAATGATGAGCAGGGAGATTTCAGAAAAACCTGGAAACACTTACACGAATAGATACTGAGTGAAGTGAGCAGAACCAGCACATTGTACATAGTAACAGCAAGCTGTGATGATCAACTATAATAGATTTAGCTTTTCTCTTCTGAAGGCGGAGCCAAGATGGTGGAGTAGAAGCACGACCTTCCCGCAGCTCCAGCTTCCACCCTCCCCAATCCATGTAAAAAGAGGACTCTAAAAAAACTTTGGAGCTGCAGAACCCACAAAATGACACAGAGAAGCTAACCTCCTGCTGAGGACAGCCTGGCAGGCAGGCAGGAATCCAGCGCAGTGTTCTGGGAGCTGAGTCCAGCCCCAGGCCCAGGCTTTAGCCCCAGGGTGGGCCTGACCAGCCAACAGCTGGAAGGACTCCAGATCAGCAGCAGCTGTGGCCATTTCCAGATTTATCAACACATAGACACAAAGGAAAAAGTGAGAGGTCAGTATAGTCTGGACTTTGGGACCAGTAAGTGGGAGTGCATGGCTTTTACCCCCAGGGTGAAAAGCTGCTGAGACACGGGCACAGCCAGCCAGCGCCATGTGGTGGCTTCAGCTCCTGGCCTGCAGAGTGTAGGGGGACCAAGCACCAGTCTGAGGGGTAATCGCCCTTGTTTTAACCTGCTTGGATCTGGATTGCAGTCTAGGGTGGAGGTCCTGGGGTGTGTGTCCAGCTTGCCAGAGTGTGTGGAGACCTCAGACAGGGCACCCATCTAATACCTCCAGCAGCTGAGAAAAACCCAGCATTTGGGACGAAAGCTCCCCTGTCTGGTGGCAAGAGTCCTGCTGTGGCAAAAAGCCCAAAAGTCAAATAATTGAGTGGCAAAATGAGCAGGCAAAGGAAACTAAGCAGACAGAAAATTCCAACATTACACTCCTATTTTGGGGACAAAAAGGAGCAAAGCATGGAACAGGAGGAAGACAGTGAAGTCAGAACTCCTGCACCAAAAGCTTCAAAGGAAAATATGAGCTGGTTACAGGCCATAGAGGACCTTAAGAAGCAGATAAGAGAAGTGGAGGAAAAATTGGGAAGAGAAATGAGAACAATGCAAGAAAATTATGAAATGAGAGTCAACAGCCTGACTGAGGAAAATAACACCTTAAAAAACAGACTGACTCAAATGACAAAGGAAGCCCAAAAAGGCAATGAGGAGAAGAATGCTTAAAAAGCCGAATTTGCCAGATGGAAAAAGAATCTCAAAAACTCACTGAGGAGAATCATTGCTTCAGAATTAGATTGGAGCAAATGGAAGCTAATGACTTTATGAGAAATCAATATGCTGTTAAACAGATCCAAACAAATGAAAGAATAGAAAGCAATGTGAAATAGCTCATGGGAAAAACCACTGACCTGGAAAATAGATCCAGGAGAGATAATTTAAAAATTATTGGACTACCTGAAAGCCATGATCAAAGTAAGAGCCTAGAAATCATCCTCCAGGAAGTTCTCAAAGAAAACTGCTCTGATGTTTTAGAACCAGAGGGCAAAATAGAGATTGAAAGAATCCACCGATCACCTCCTGAAAAAGATCCCAAAAAGATTTAGCTTTTCTCAGCAGCACAATGATCCTTGGATCTTTGCCTTGACAATTCCAAAAGACTTGTGATGGAAAATGCTAACCACATCCAGAGAATGACCTATGGAGTCTGAATGTAGATTGAAACATACAATTTTTTCCTCATGGTTTATCCCTTTTGTTCTGATTCTTCTTTCACAACATGACTCATGTGGAAATATGTTTAGTATGATTGTAAAGTATAATCTATACCAAACTGCATGCCATCTTGGGGAGGGGGAAGGGAAGAGAGGGAGCAAGAAAAATTTGGAACTCAAAGTCTTACAAAAGTGAATGCTGAAAACTATCTTTACATGTAATTGGAAAAAATAAAATACTATTAAAAAGTTTTTAGAAAAGAAAAATATAAGACATTGCTCACACCATCCTTTATGATTGGAATAGACTGACCCATAGGCAGCACCTAGAGGTCAGGGGAGGTATCATCCAGACTGGTGTTAGTGATATCAAAGAGACACGGTCAGTCCCAGGCACAAGGTGACTAGGCAGCTCCTTAAAGAGGAAGATTTGTTGTAGGGTACCAAAAGTCCTACTTGGACCCAAATACAACAATTAATAAACCCTAAGAGCCTCTAGAGTACTTTCAGGTATGTAAGACATTTTACCATAATGACCCTATAAAGTAAGTAACCTAAGGGCCCTCTGGCCCCGCTGAAACATTAACTTCCTGTGTGCTTAACTTTGGGATATCCACACCCAACAAACTGTGTACTCTTATGTTGTAATATATCACACCTCGAGAAAGATAGATAGGAGCTGGAGAAGGTCTAGAGATAGATCTATAAGTAAGTAGACAATAGGAGATTTCTGCCATAATAAAACAGATTAAAATGTATGTCTCCAACATCTTTTATCACATTTTACAACAAATTCAAAATTGGTATGTGACTCAAATGTTAACAGACCAAATTTAAGAACACCCTGAAAGGCCAAGTTGTCTCAACTGATGTAGTGCATTTTCACATATTATAAACAGTAGGATGAAAAATTTTATTTCAAAGTGAAATTATAATTTTGCCGTTATTGTTCAGTTGTTTCAGTCATGTGACTGAAAAGATACGAAAGTGGTTTGCTGTTTCTTTCTGCAGTTCATTTTACAGATGAGGAAAGTGAGGCAAACAGGGTTAAGTGACTTGCTCAGGGTCACTCAGGAAGATGAGTCTTCCTGACTCCAGGCCTAGCATCTATCTACTGTGTCACCTAGCTACCTCCAAAATTATAATATCTGCTTGTAACTATTAGTTTTTAAAGAATATTTGCATCTAGAAGGAATTATAGTAAATTATAACAAAATCATCAAAAATCATTTTTCAAATTTTTGTGTAAATTAACACAATTCACATTTGGTCCTTCTAATGTTAAAGATTATACCATGAAAAAAAGTTAAAAGACAAGCAGATTATATGCTTTTCACAGCTATAGCTGAAACACATATTCTTAATCATACAAAAGAGAGAGGCAATTACAAAACATAAAATGGATAAGTTTAATTACATGAAATTGAAAAGCTTCTGAATAAACCCAACTGACTCATCTAGGATAATAATAATGACAGCTGATGAATATATATGTATATTTATACAAATATGTATGTATACATGTATATATATATATATATATGTACACACACATATATAATGATTACTTTGTGCCAGGCACTGTGTTAAGCATTTAATGATTATTATCTCATTTGATTTTCATAACATCCCTGAGACGGAGGTACTATTATTATCTCCATTTTATAGATGAGGAAACTGAGCCAAACAGTAGCGAAGAGACTTGCACAGGGTCACACAGCTAGTAAGATTCTAGGTCAGATTTGAACTCAAGTCTTCCTGACTCCAGACCTAGCACTCTATCTACTCACCACCCGGCTGCCAAGGGAAATGGTCAAATAGGGGAAAAAAAATCTTTTTTATCAAATCACTCAGATAAGGCTTTGATACCAGAGATATGTAGATAGCTAACACATACATATGTTGGAGGGGGCATCATGGGGGGAGTGTTTATATACATATATGCACATTTTGCTATATAGATAATATATGTGGTATTCAAAGCATATGAACAGTTCTCAGAAGAATTATGAACCATTAATAACTCTATGAGAGAATGCTACAGGCCAATGCAAATCACAGCAATTATAAAGTTTCATTTCATACCCAGAAAATTAGCAAATATGACAAAAGACAGAAATACTATAGTCAATGTTGAAGGTGTCATGAGAAAATAGGTATACTAGTACATTGCTGGTAGAGCTGTGAATTGGTATTTTAAATTTAAGATATTTAAAAAAAACAATTTGGAATTATGCTAACAAAGTGATTAAAATAGCCATACTCTGACCCAAAGATTCTATTACTAAACATGTACCCCAAGGTCACTCATAAAAAGAAAGTCCCCATATACATCAAAATATTTATAACATTTTTGTGTGTGTGATAACAAAGAACTAGAAACAAAGTTGATGCTCATCAATTGGAGAATGTGGTACATGAATGTAATGGAATGACCACACCTCTCCCTAAATCACACAACTCTGGAAGCATCAAAGACTTTGAAACCCCAAGAACTAGTTCTGAAAACAGCAATGTGAAAAAATCTTAAGCTTGAAACAGTGCTCCTCTCTCTCCCACGCCAGGAATAAAGTCCAACTTTAATACAAAGTTCAAAATCAAGGAATAGGGTGAAAAAAATGAGCAAACAACAACAAAAAAGGAACCCAATCATAAAAAGCTACTATGAAAACAGGGAAGATAAGGATAAACTCAAAAGACAATAAAGTCAAAACAGCTAGAAGCAAAGTCTCAATGAAAAATTGTGAATTATACATAAGCCAAAAGAATTCCTGGAAGAGCTAAAAAAAAATTTCAACACCAAATAAGCATGGTAGAGGAAAAATAGGTAAAGAAATGAAAGCAAAGGAAGAACCTTATGAAAATACAATTAATATCTTGGCAAAAGAAGCACAAAAATTATGGGAAAAAAATAACTCCTTAAAAAAGTAGAATGGGACAAATGAAAAAAAAAAGAGGTTAAAGAAAACTCACTAATGAAAATAATTACTTAAAATTAGAATTGGGCAGCTGAAAGCTAATGACTCTGACATAAATAAACAATAAAACAAAGTCAAAAGAATGAAAAAATAGGAGAGAATGTGAAATGTATCATCAGAAAAACAACTGACCTAGAAAATAGATCAAGGAGAGATAATTTGAGAATCATTGGACTACTTGAAAACCATGATGAAAGAAAGAGCTTAAACATCATAATTAAAAAAAAATTATCAAGGAAAATTTCCCTAATATCCTTGAAGCATAGGGTAAAATAGAAATTGAAAGATGCTATTAATCACCTCCTGAAAAAGATCCCAAAATGCAAACTCCCAGAATAATATAGCCAAATTTTAGATATCTGAGGTCAAAGAAAAAGTATTTTGAGCAGTCAGAAAGAAACCATGCAGATACTATGGAGCCACAGTAAGGATCACAAAAGATTTAGTAGCTACCATATGAAAGAAGGAGAGGTCTTGGAATATGATATTCTGGAAGGCAAAAGAACTGTGATTACCACCAAGGATAACCTACCCAGCAAAACTGAGTATAATCGTTCAAGGGGAAAAAAAAATAAATATTTAATTAAATAGAGAACTTTCAAATATTCCTGATGACAAGACCAGAGTTGACTAGAAAATTTGACTTTCAAATACAACACTCAAGAGAAGCATTAAAAAAGGTAAACATGAAAGAGAAATTATAAGGGACTCAATAAGGTTAAACCATTTACCTTCCTATATGAGAAGATGATACAGGTGAATTTTAAGATCTTTTAGGGCAGTTAGAAGTATCATACAAAGAGGGTACAAGAGTGAGTCTACCATGTTAGGATGATAAAAAAAATGGGTAGTTGAGAAAGAGGGATGCCTTGAGAGAAGGGAGAAGAATGGGAAAAATTATCTCACATAAAGGAGGTGTGCAAGGAAGAAGTTTTACAATGGAGGGAAAAGTGGGATTGAGGGAGGTAACACTTGAACTTAACTCACATCTGAATTCATTCAAAGGAGGAGTGTGTGTGTGTGTGTGTGTGTGTGTGTGTGTGTGTGTGTACACTCAGAATAATGGAAAGAATGGGTGATAAAAGAGAGAGCAGATAAAAGAAAGCAGTGGTTAGAAACAAAACAGATTTTAGAGGAGGGACAGGATAAAAAGAGAGAAAAAGATAAACAGAAGAAAATAGGATGGAGGGAAATGTACAGTTAGTTATCATAGCTCTGAATGTGAATGGGATGAACTCACCTATAAAATGGAAGTGGATAACATAATGAATTAGAAATCAGAATCCAACAATATGTTTTTTAAAAGAAACATAGTCAAAACAAAGAGAGACACACAGAGTCAAAAAAAAAAGAGCTGGGGCAGAATCTATTGTGCTCAAATTGATATAAAAAGGCAGGCACAGCAATTGTGATCTCAGGAAAAGCAAAAACAAAAACATATCTAATAAAAAGGGTGTCATATTACTATATAACATCTTTCTAAGAGGAACTATTGACAATTAAGTACTATTGATACTAAACATATATGCATCAAACAACATAGCATCCAAATTCTTAAAGGAAATATTAAATGAATTATAGGAGGAAATAGTAAAACTACACAAGGGAGGACCTCAACTTTCCCTTTTCAGAGCTAGATAAATCTAATCACAAAACTAATAAGAATAAAGTCAAGGAGATGAATAGAATCTTAGAAAAGTTAGATATGATAGACTTCTGAGAAAACTAAATGAGAATAGAAAGGGAAGCTTTTTCTCAGATGCACGTGGCATCTTTACAAAAGCAGATGATGTATTAGGGCATAAAAACCTCACAACTAAATGCAGAAAAGCAATGCATCCTTTTCAGACCATAACACAATAAAAATTACACTCAATAGAAGGAGGTGGGAGCATGGATTCAATATTTTATTGGAAACTGAATAATGTAATCCTAAAGAATGAGTGGGTCAAGGGACAAACCAAAGAAATAATCAATAATTTCACTAAAGAGAATGACAACAATGAGACAACATTCCAAAATTTGTGGGATGCAGTCAAAACAGTACTTAGAAAAAATCATATATCTAAATGTGAATATCAATAAAAGAGAGAAAGAGCAAATCAAGGAGTTGGGCATGCCACTAAAAAAGAATTTGGAAAAGAATAAATTAAAATTGTCCAATTAAATGCCAAAATGGATATCCTGAAAGTAAAAAAAAAAAGATTAATAAAATTGAAAGTAAAAAAGCAAAACAAAAAAAATTAAACTAATAAGTAAAACTAGAATCTGGTTTTATGAAAAAAAATCCAATAAAATAGATAAACCATTGGTTAATTTGATTTGAAACAGAATACCAAATTACTAGTATCAAAAATGAAAAGGTGAATGCACCATCAATGAAGATGAAATTAAAGCAGTTATTAGGAATTATTTTGCCCAATTATATGCCCTTAAAAGTGACAATCTAAGTGAAACAGATGAATATTTATAAAAATGTAATCTGCTCAGATTAATAGAAAAGGAAAAAGAATACTTAAATAGCCTAATCTTAGAAAAAGAAATTGAACAAGCCATAGATGAGCTTCCTAAGTAAAAATTTACAGGACCAGATGGATGTACAAGTGAATTCCATGATACATTTAAAGGAAAAATAATCCCAATTCTATACAAACTATTTGAAAACCATAGGCAAAGAGGAATTCTACCAAATTCCTTTTATGACAAAAATGCTTTTGATACCTATACCAGGGAAATTAAAAACAGAGAGGAAAAACTATAGACCAATTTCCTTAATGAATATCAATGCAAAAATTTTAAATAAAACACTAGCAAAGCAATTACAGCAATATGTAGATCATATGGTATAATCAGGTGGGATTTATACCAGGAATGCAGGACTGGTTCAGTTTTAGGAAAACTATCAGCGTAACTGATCATATTGATGATGACAACAACAAAACATCATTTTATGATATCAATAGATTCAGAAAAACGCCTTAGACAAAGTGCAATACCCTTTCCTATTAAAAACACTAGGAAATATAAAAATAAATGGGGTCTTTCTTAAAATGATAAGTACTATCCTTCTAAAACCAAGAGCAAGCATTATCTGTTATGGAGATAAACTTGAAGCCTTCCCAATAAGATAAGGGGTGAGGCAAGGAAGTTCATTCTTACTACTATTAATCAATATCGTACTAGAAATACTAGCTAAAACAATAAGACAAAAAAAGAAATCAAAAGAAAAAATAAGTAATCAGGAAACAATTTATCATTTTTTGCATATGATATGATGGTACACATAGAGAACCTTAGCAAATCAGCTAGAAATCTAGTCAAAACAATTAATAACTTCAACAAAGTTGTAGAACATAAAATAAACCTATACAAATCATCAGCATTTCTATACACTATCAACAAAACCCAGCAGCAAGACATAGAAAAGAAATTACATTTAAAATAACTGCAGACAACATAAAATACTTGGGAGTCTACTCACCAAGAGAAACTCAGGGATTCTATGAACACAATTACAAAATACTTTTCACAGAAATAGATCTAAACAATTGAAAAAATATTATTTGATCATGCGTAGGCCAAACCAATATACTAATAGTGACAATTCTACCTAAGTTAATTTACTTGTTCAGTACCATACTATTCAAACTACAAAGAATAATTTTATAAGGCTAGAAAAAATAATAACAAAATTCATTTGGAAAAACAAAAGGTCAAGAATATCAAGGGAATAGATTTTTAAAAATATGAAGGAGAACAGCCTAGTAGTTCCAGATTTCAAACTATATACAAAGCAGTAATCATGAAACAATCTTTTACTGTCTAAGAAATAGAGTGATGGATCACTGGAACAGATTACATACATAATACACAGTAATAAATGACCATAGTAATCTAGTTTGATAAACCCAAAGATCCAAGCTTTTGAGACAAGAACTTATCATCTGATAAAAAGTCCTGGGAACAATGGAAAGCAGTTTAGCAGAAACTAAAAAGAAGACTAACATCTCCCACTCTATTCCAAGATAAGGTCAAAATGAATAAATTATTAAGACATAAAGAATGACATCATAAGCACATTAGGGGAGCATGGAAAAAAATGTATCTGTCATATTAATGGATAAGTGAAGACTTTATTACCAAACAAAAATTAGGGAAGAAGTAAAATAGGTAATTTTGGTGACATGAAATTAAAAATCTTTTGCACGAACAAAACTAATGCAAGTCAAAATTAAAAGAAAAACAGAAAACTGGGAGGAAAAAATTATAGAAAATTTCTCTGATAAAGGCCTCATTTCTTAAATATGTAGGGAATTGAGCCAAATTTATAAAAATAAGAACCATTACCCCTTTGATAAGTAATCAAAGGATATGAGTAGGCAGTTTTCAGAAGAAGAAATCAAAGCTGCTTATAGGCATATGAAAAAAATACTCTCAATCATTATTGACTAAAGAAATACAAATTAAAACAACTCTGAGGTGCCACCTCATACCTATCAAATTGTCTAACATGACAGAAAAGGAAAATGAGAAATGCTGGAAGGAATGTGGGAAAATTGGGACCATAATGCACTGTTGGTAGAGTTGTGAACTAGTCTAATCATTCTGGAGAACAATTTGGAACTATACTCAACTATAAAACTACAAGTACTCTTTGACCCAGCAATACCACTACAAGGTCTGTATCCCAAAGAGATCCAAGAAAAGGGGAAAGGTTCTATTTGTAAAATTGAGATTTCCATCAGTTGGAGAATGACTAAACAAATTATCATATATGATGGGGATGGGATACTATTTTTCTATAAGAAATGATGAGTAGAAAGGTTTCAGAAAAACCTGGGAAGATTATATGAACTTAGGCAAAGTGAAGTGCACAAAACCAGGAGACAATTATTTATAGTAACAGCAATATAAGGATGATTAATTACAAAAGACTTAGCCACTCTGATCAAGATAGTGATCTAAGATAATCCCATGATGTAAATGCTACCCAGTTCCAGAGAGAGAAATGATGAGCTCTGCAGATTCAAGTATATTTTAAAAAACTTTATTTTTTGTTTTATTCTCTCTCTCTCTCTCTCTCTCTCTCTCTCTCTCTCTCTCTCTCTCTCTCTCTCTCTCTGTTTGGTAACATGGCTAAATATGGGAATATGTTTTGCATGGCTTCACATGTATAATCATTATCAAATGGCTTACCTTCTCAAGGAGAGGGTAGCGTGAGAGGGTAGGGATGGGAACTCAAAAAATTTTTTTAAATGTTAAAAAAAATTTTACATTAAATTTTCTCACATAAAAGAGGCAAGAGAAAACTGTTACAATGGCGGGAAAGATCAGGGGATAAGAGGGTGGATGATAGAAAGGAGGGCAGATTGGGGGAGAGGGCAGTTAGAAGCAAACACTTTTTAAAAGGAACAGGGTCAAAGGAGAAAATAGAATAAATGGGGGTGGATAGGATGGAAGGAAATATAGTTAGTCTTTCACAATATAACTACTATGGAAATGTTTTGTGAAACTATACATGTACAACCTATATTGAATTGCTTGTCTTCTCAGTGGGGGTGGGTGAGGAGGGAAGAAGGGAAAGAATCTGGAAATGAAAGTTTTAAAGACAAATTTAAAAAAAAATTTTTACATGCAACTGGGAAATAAAATATACAGACAACAGGGTATAGAAATTCATCTTGCCCTACAAGAAAGTAAGATAGGGGGGGGGG